>NC_090793.1:8425000-8502500 GCF_040054535.1 Antennarius striatus | reverse complement strand
CATTATAAAAGAAAAAGTCATATAACACACGCAGTGAGTTTTTTTCAATTACTGTTACAAAAAGTAAAGTGAGGTTATTTCATGTCCTAAAGCTAAGTAACAGAGGTGAAAGCATGAATGTATTTGCATAATGTTTTTCATCATGAATATATGTAAATTTGAGAATAAAAGCTCCAGAGTCACTTTATGGATTTTAAGTCGCGTCACATTTGTAAGCGTAGCCTCTACACTAAAACATAAAACAGACCAGATCACTTTATTGTAATCGAGTAATTCTGATGTTTTTGGGTTCACTAGAACTTCTAAACTTCTCATGTTATAAAAAGAAACTTTAATTGTTAATTTACTCTGATAAGACACTGGTCGTATATATCCTAACTGATGTTTTATCTGTTTTAACAAATACTTTTTCATGTTTTTATGACATAAGTTGGATCCCTCATGGTCTATATATTCTGAATCAATGAGCTTCTTGCCAGAATCTCAAGCAGAAACATCATTGTTACATATACAGCAGTCCCTCTCAGAGCAGTAGAAATATTTCAGGCAGCAACAAGATAAAAAGCTAAAATTAAACAAACGAATTAAGATTCTGGTGGGTATTTCTTCATAGCATGAGAGTATCTTTTTAAATTGACTGAATTTTCACATCATAATGATCTTTTTTGTCGTTTAGTTGAGAATCATATGCTTCCGTAAAAAATATTGTGCCTTTTGGTTTGAGTCTGATTTTGAACACACTTGAAATTCGCTGATTATTATTATTATTATTATTAATTGGAAAAAATAACAGGAACTTCTTCCACAGCATCACTAGAATAACTCAAAACTGAAGCGCAAGCGCGTGCGTGTGCGTGCGTGTGTGTGCGTGCGTGCGTGTGTGTGTGTGCGTGCGTGCGTGTGTGTGTGCGTGTGTGTGTGCTTCCCGGGTCTAATGCTACCCTAACATCATCTCTCACTTTAACCTGTGTAGGCATGAAGAGGTGACAGACAGGCAGGCAGATAGACAGACATACAGACAGACAGACAGACAGACAGTCCATCCTCTGACTAATGACGCTTGAGGTGTTCACCGCGTTATAAGCACCCTATGGATGGAGGGAGGAGGAGGATGCTGGATGATGAAACCCTCCAGATGTGCCGGTTCTTACGGTCTATTCAGGCGGTGTTGACTCCCTCCGCGCTGGGCAGGCTGACTACAGCGACCCGCTGCTGCATCCGGCGGCGCTCAGCATCAGCACCAGTAGCGTCTTCCTCTGTCCTCCGAAAACCCGCCGATCGGGGCTGTCCCGCATCTCTGCGTCGCCTCTCAGCCTGCGGGGGTGGGGGGGTGGGAGAAATAAATCAATGTTAGTCACGCAGGAGCCTCCAAGTGGGTCTTCCCCCCCACACACACACACCGCGCGTTTCTCCCTAAAGCAGCATCAATTATCTGGAGTCGGGCTGTGACTCCTCTCCCTCATGTTACATAATGAAATAGTAGCACGTTACGCCGAGGACGCGGCCGGAGACCCGCGGACCGGTCCCGGTGACGCGGAGTCACCTGGATGTGGAGTCCGTGTGAAGCGGCGGTCCACGAGCGGTCTGTCCCGCCTGCATGCTTTAATTTGGGCTGCGAATAACGACTGTAGTTATGAATGAAACCACACGCGACTAGACACACCCACCGCCCGCTCCGCGTCGGACCACGTGACCAGCACCGACGTTTGTGATGCCGGTGATGATGTGAGATGGAGGAGAAAGCCTCATTCACCCGCCGGTGGGCATGAATGGCTGCCGGGGACCCCCGACATCGATTAGGGGCCCGTTCGATTTATTATCAGTGTAGATCATTTTAAAGACTGGATTTAATATTTTACTTCTGCTGTGTAGAGTCTACCGCGGTTATCTTGTCTCCTTACCACGTCTGAGACGGATTTGCAATCCCGTAGTTGACCACTCGGTGGCAGCATTGTACTCCTGGACGCAAAAGAATTCCTACTTTTAAGTTTATTGACAAAATACACAATTTCTTGACTACTTGAAAGCAGTAAAGTAATTATGCACAATAACACGACATTTAACGATGTTTTTTTAAACTAAAAAAAAAACTGCAGAATGGTTCAATGGTTCAAACATCCGTTATAAGAACACATTTGTGAATGAATTATTTTCAAATCAGACTTCTTCTTCTTCTTTAGAAGCATGGACAGACCAACGTGATCCACTCCTTGCTGTCTGACACAGGACAGGAGCTGACAGAGCCCGGACAGATCAGAAGGCGATCTGTGAGTTTTTATTCATCTTTGTATGACAGTGAATACTGAGAAAACCAGCCACTGTTAGAGGAGTTCTGGAGCTCCACACTGCACACTGCCCTGCAGAACATGCAGGGATGATGATCTCCAGGCATTGATGGTTCTGTTCATCAAAAATTTTACATTTTATATTCATCAATACCATAATTCTACAGGGCCCTGACCTCGACTTTCTCTTCAGTTAACAGACACGTTGCCTGCCAGAGGAGCATTAGGACTTCATGAAAACTTATGAATTCATAACAGGTTGGCTGTCTCACAAGATTAAGCTCTAGTGAGACACCAAAATTAAAATTTAATCAGAAAACATGTATTTAATGTAAAATCTAATTTCTTAAAGGGAAGCTTAAGTTAAACATCAAGGTTGTAATACATTCTTCAAGAGATCTACAATTTTAAAAAGTTTGTATGTAGATAAAGTCGAAGGCTTCAGAGGTGCTGCAAAAGTTGCACTTGAAATGAAACATGGACATATAACTCAATAAACGTATTATTTGTAATCAAGCTGCATTGTGGGTAATATAGTATGTGTTAGTGTAGTTTTAAATTGGTGAAGTAACAATCCTTTACTTCAGCTATTTACCTGTTTGCAAAAACAAGCAGAAATAGAGACGTATGAGAGAGTATTTACACACTGCAAACACGTCCCATCATCTTTTTACATTTAAATGGAACTTAACCTAACCTTTATCTCCAGAATTCCTGGAACACTGAGGTGCAACATGCCACAGGAGTAAAACATCTGAGAAATGATGGCGGGAGAAGCCATGTAGGGGCAGGAGGAATGTGGAGGAGAAGATGAACACTGTGCGTTCCTGGATGGTTGACGTCAGAGTTGCGTCTCTGCATGCTCCGGAAAGCAGGACATCCTGTTGGAAATGTTCTCGGCGAGGCCCGAAGAATGTCAAGCAGCTACCTCCCTCTTTCTCGCTTGCTTCTGTAAAACATTGGACCGGCATGCTAAGTGGAATTGTTGGAAAAGCGGGAGGGAGGAGAAGATGCAGAGAGGAGAAATCCCTGCGGGGACTCAGATTAACCAACACTCAAATATCTCAATCTCAAGATGATCTGAAGGATATGTCTAATATTTGGTGAAATGCATCTGTGACTCCTGTTTGCATGATTATAAAGGACCAAATAGACATGACTTTTTCTCACCAGCTGTAAAGGTTGATGCATCTTGTCCACAATGAGACAAACATGTCTGCTTTTAGGAGAATGTGGAGAGGAGTCAGTATGGGGGTGGGGTGAGAAAGGGAGGTTGGAGATATGGAGGGAGTGACGCAGACTGGGTAAAGTGGGGGTTGTTGTCGGCGTGGCTATTTTTAGCCACCATCAGGAAACACACATTCACTGCAATCCTCTGCCCTCCCTGGCTTCCTACGTCACTTTACTCCAAGCTGCTCCCCTCCACCGCGCATCATGTGACAGGTGCAGCCCGAGACCCTGCTGCGTACTTGAGGTGGGACAAGAATACTAAACAGTCAGGGATGAAAAGGACTGCAGCATCCAAAAGGGTGGTGGCTGTCTCTGAACACCCCTGAACAGAGAGATTATACAGCATCCCCATATGGGCATGCTGGGACATCACCCACATTAAGCAACAACTGAAAACATACATTGTCCTTTACATTTTATATCAATATTGTAGTTTAATAAAGGAAAATGTGTTTGAGTTGACAGATGTGCAGGATAATTAAATGTCAATTGCATTTTTTGTACAGAAAAAGGACATACAGTGAATTTGCTACTGAGACCTTAGGAAGTCATTATACCCACTCTATGCCAATTCAGCTTCTGCAGGCTGGAGCTCCAGAGCGTCACCGAGCCACCGCCATGTGTCACTGTATGTACTTTGCAGCACATGTTTCATTTATTCCCCTCTAGACCAGAAGTACAGCTGTTTGTAGACCCAAAACTACAGCTTTGTGTCATTTCTCCACAGATTAAAGTCCCAAAACTTCTGATCTAGATGGGTCTGGGTCTCCATTTCTTATGCTTTAGAGTCAACAGTGATGAAGTCATGGTGTTTAATCATTGAGCTGTGATGTAAATTTGGACTTTACTGCAAAATTACATCTATGACGCTAAAACATCTGATTTGCAGATTTGTTGAATCATTTTGAGAGAGTCAATAAATGTAGCACTTTATTTCATTCTTAGTCAAAAATATTAATTATTTTAACCATTCATAGCTTTTGTAAACTGCTGATCATTGTGGATTGTAGGTAATAAAATATATATTCACAGCCAATTAATCAAACATAAAATGAGGGTTGAATAATTTATCTTTGAGCAGTGTTACCATGAAGCTTTAAGTGTTTCCTATGAAAGGTTTCATGACATTACAGCCTCAACATTTTTGCGCTCTGAACGGTATGCGTCATTTATGAATGGTGAGTGGAAGCACAGTAAGGGGTGGAACCTCGTCACCGAACAAGCGTTTTGATTGGGCAGTCAATCATTTGCTGATTGGCTGCCTGTCTGAATGGGCGGGGTTTACCCCAGCCGGGCCGAGATTTTTGCTCGTAGTGGAGTAATGACCGCATCTGACTGTCAGAGACAGGTCCTGCCGCCGTCTGTGGCTCCGTGTTCTTCTTTTTTAAAATCTAAATATCTCTGTCGTTGTTCACTGACGGAAAACAACAACCGAGGCCACAGAGCAAATTAATATTTCACGACGACAATCTTGATATTTAACAGCAAGTCGGCTGGATGGAGCAGCATCAGCAGCCAGGAAGCCGGTGTGGCTTCGCCTCGGGCCGGCCTGCGTGCTGCGGGGCAGGTGTCTCCACCGGCCCGCCGACCATGCGTTTGTCCATCACGTCCACCGCGGGCAGCCCGGTGGAGCTCACCGTCCCCCGCGGAGAGACCGTGGAAGGACTGAAGACGCAGATTTGCCAAAAACTCCGTCTACAAACAAACAAAATCGTCCTCCTGCATGGAGAAAAGTGAGGGTTTTTTCCCCCACATACACTCCTTACAATATAGTATAATTTAGTTACTCTATTCTGACTGCATCACGTTTATTTGGCAGAAAGATGACTGCAGGAAAGCTGTCCGACCTGGGCGTAGAGGACGGCAGCAGCCTGACCCTGGTTCCGGTCACTGAAGCCGGTTTATTGGTAAGTAATCCAAGTCCAACACTGACAGTGTCACACAACACAAGTCGTGTAGATGGATAATGTTGTGCTCTGGTCTCACTGCTAGTGCTCCAGTGCCAAAGCTGAAGGAAATTTGAAGGACGTCTTGGAAAGTTTAACAGAAGTCCAGGTAAGTTTAGAGCAAATGTGGTGCTGCTGAACTGGTTATCTTGTGACAAGGTATTTTTCAGATTGTCCTGTGAGGTTTGAAGTATTTTGTTCAGGAAATTTTTTTGTAAGATTTTTCAATTTAGCAGATTTGGAAACACATGGTTTCATTGGCTGAGTTCACCAGTATTACTGTATTATGTTCCTACTTTGATCCTAGAATTTATCCCCGGGTAGAGGATTCTGTCTATCGTCCCACCTAGCCTGACCTGTGAGCTAGCAGTTATTGGAAAACCCAACACATTTCACATACGTCTGTGCATATACACACACAGACACACACATACACATACACTCTACGCTATAGGAGAGAGAGAGAAGAGAGATATTTTTGATTTGATTTTTAACATCACGTTTATTCATAAAAGTCAAATTACAAAACAATCACGTTGACACAAAATGCAAAAGAGATTCTCGAGGATTTTCAATAGTACTGTGCGTTTTCTGAACGAAAAAACACCTAACCTTTTAACATTTATCAAACTAAAAAAAAATACAAAATTAGGGGGAAAAAATTATCCGTTCTCCACAATCATCTCTTCTACAATCATGTCTTTTACTTTTTTCCTTAGTTTTTTATCTTTTGGGAATCATATTTTTCTGTTACGGCCTCTTTCAGACTGTCGTAATTTCCGTTGTCAGTGCTACTTGTATGTCAGGAGGCGTCTCAGGTGTTTGTAAAGCAATTTTTCCTTGACTTTATTCATTGTTGTGTTAGTGTTTTTTCTTTTAAGAGCTGTCTTTAATAATTCCGCGTCTATCACAATATCATCATCCTCGTCCTTCGAGAGAGAGAGAGAGAGACAGAGAGAGAGAGAGAGACAGAGAGAGAGAGAGAGAGAGAGAGAGAGAGAGAGAGAGAGAGAGAGAGAGAGAGAGAGACCTCACAAACAGATAAAGCTGTGATGTAACCAGAAATGTGGTTGTGGTTGGAGCTTGTTTCAGCATCAGTTGTCTGCTGTGACTGTTTCATCCATCTATGTAGAGGATATTATGTTCTTGGTGATGTGAACATTAAAACAATTTGGGATGCCTGGAGAAAATCAAAAGTCCATTCCATCCGTGATGAGGAGTTGTTGTTTTTTTATTGAAGAAATTAAATGAGAGTTTGTTGTCACATATGCCTGAAAAAGCTGTACATTTTCTCATGTGGTAGCAGCTCAATGAGAGCAGTCAAGTTCATTTAATTTTCAGCTGAAATTCTTATTTCCTGACAGATTAGTGACTTCCTGTCTGGGCGCTTACCTCTGACCATCAAACTGGGAATCGGCGTCCATGTTACTGTTGTGCATCTCCAGCTGTCTGCACAGAATGGGGCAGACACGAAACCTTGCAGCGGCAGAGAAATTGAAACCGGCCTGCCCCCGGCTGTCGGGATGAACTGCTCTGACTGTATCCAGACCAACACAGCCAGATCCATGGCCTCACCTCCTCTCCAAACCGCCACTCCATCCGTGGGTTCTGACCCTTCATCCTCAATACCTAAAGGTTCCTTTTCCTCGCACTCATCTTCCATCACACCTAATGTGACCTGCTCATCTCCGCATCCGTCCGGTCCTTCTGACTCTACACTCACAAACATGGCTTCTGGTTGTCCGCAACCAAGCTGTTCACTCAAAGCAGCCACACCAATCTGCTCACTTGCGTCCACCGGCTCCACCCCTGGACCCATGAGCCCAGCACCTGCCTCAACCTTCAGAGAGGTTAGTCATAAATACCCAACTCCAAAAGTCTATCCAGTTCCCACACATATTTTTAATTTGCACAACAACCAGATTTATTCCCCTGAATGGGAGGTTAAGATTGTTCCCTCCTTGTTTTCCAGAGTGACGTTCATGCGCCATCCTCTGCAGAGATGTACAAGCAGCCAGGAGCAGTAATAGAAAGTTTTGGCAGTCAATCTCCAGGGGTCTTCTCTGGGACCTTTTCTGGTAAAGATCTGAGCAGCAGAGTCTGAAGATGACAGTAGTTTTTAATTTAAAACCAGTAAGAAAAGTTCCTTTTTTATATGCTAAAGTGCAATAAAATGCATTCAGATGATCAGAATCAGAAAAAAATAAAGGCTATATGCAGTAATAGTCCTGCTATACAACAAAGGTATAACAAAGGTAAGTTTTATTCTCCTCCAGTTTTATGGCCACAGGCAGGAAAGATTGCCTATGGCCCTCAATCGTGCATTTAGAAAGGTTTTGTCCTACTACTGAATAAACTCCTGTGTCCAATCAGCGGGTGTTACTCATTGTCCAAAATGACCCCTAACTTGAGCAGTGTCCTGATCTCTATCAACACTGTTAGAGAGTCCAAGTTTGGTCCAACAATATCACCAGCCTAGCGGATCAGTGTGTTCAGTCTGTTGGGGTCTGCCACCCTCAGACCACTACCCCAGCACACCACAGCATAGAGGAAAGCACTGACCACCACAGACTGGTAAAACATTCTCAACATGGTGTTGCTGGTGACTTCAGCCTCCTTAAGAAAAAGAGATGACTTTGGCCCTTCTTGTAGAGAAAATTTGTGTGCTTTTCCCGGTCCAGTCTATTGTCAATGTGGACCATCAAGTACTTGTAGTCCTTCACAATATCCAAACTGACCCCCACATGGAGACAGAGGTTCAGCTTTTCTTCTTGGATTATTTGTCTGCTGATAAAATCACTTAATTTTATCTGTAATCTATAAAATAAAACCACCCATTTCTCAACTCATATTATCCCTCTATACTGTTTTATCCCATCAGGCACTCTGGCTCCTTGCAATCAGAACTGTTCTCCAAGCGCCATCATTCTCCAGATCCTTAGCGACCTCCTCAGAGCTGTCTTCCACCACCAAGGGGCTTCTCTTGCTCTCTCTCCCTTCCTCTGCCCATCTGCAGACCCTCCTGTCAGCCCGTCGCTGATGGCAGAGCAGCAGAAAAGTGAAATGACTAAGAGGATGGAGCACCTCAGTAGAACTCCAGGTGAGCTTCACGCTTTTAATTTAACCATTTTTGAACATTCCTTATGCACATATGTTTCATTTGTCTCAAGTGGTTAAACTTTGATAAAACATCGTATCAATTTCTACGGTTGAATGCTGCTTGGTTTTTTTGTACATCATTTTATGACATGTACATCCATTATTTTAACTTTATTAATAATCAAGAAAACAACATGCTTTTCCTCACTGGGTTTTGTAGTCTAGAGTTTTTGTTTTTGGTTCTTTTTGTACCATATTTCATTCATGTCACGGTCATCTTGTCTGCAAAAATAAATGAATGGATGGAAATGTTATTGAGTCTCTTTAAAGTAGACCAAATGTCCTCATATAACTGTTTATGTGATTTGATGCTCTAATAATACACTGGCTTGACTTTTTAATCATATTTTAATCTTTTTTTTTCTTCTCAACACTTTCAGCCAATAAGAATAAGATAAGAATGAGAATAAGATGACCTTGACAGTAATCCCTCGTTACTCGCAGTTAATGAGTTTCAGGATCACCCGCAAATATCAAATTTCCACAATAGTGCAAAGAACTATTTATTTGATCATTTACGGTCATTTTAACATTTATGAACCTTCCCCGTACTGATTTTAAACCACCTTCTATCTGCCTTACCTTTTCCCAAACTCTTATAGATTGTTTAAAGCGCTTTTAAGTGTTTCCTTAATACACAGAAGTGCACTGCGTTCCGTGGGTGTTGGATGGTCCACTTCTGGATGCTGTCAGCAAATAGAATGCACATACAGTATCACATGACTATCTACAAAAAATCCGCGAAGAGGTGAAGTCGGGCATCTTGAAGCGCGAATGCGCGAGGGATTACTGTACTGTATTCGTCCCGCAGTGGGGAAATTTGCTAGATGTGATCTGTGTTGTCCTTTAAATACAACACAGATACAAATAAATTGACTCATGATGTAATATCCTCAACCACGGAGGTTATATTTGTCATTGTGGGTCTCTCTTTGAATAGCTGATGTTGTATGCAAACAACATTATACTCATTCTGAAAAATGATTTTAATTTAATCAGCAACAAAAACAGCCCCAGAGATGTAAATAATTTGTGTTTTCTCTGTTAGCATTGAATGGACTGATGCAACCTCAGGATGAAGACTTCCTTTAGGATGGAGGTCCACACTTCAGTTAGAACTTGTAGTCAAAGAATGTTATGAAAATCATGTCAAGCTCAATGTGTATTTCATCTCCTGTAGGGGTGGAACGTCGCCCTGTCCATTCATCCACACAGGAGGATCAAGCTCTGCACTGTAAGCTGGAGCGCCTGCAGCATTTGATTCATCAGAGACATCTGCGCAGGCTGACACGCAGGAAGTCGCACCGCTCACAGGCTTCTCACCCGTACGAGCAACGCCACCATCATCCCTAGTCCCCCGGGTGGACAACTTCCACTTGCTGTGGCAGACTTCTAACTAATGAGAGTGACTCAAGAAGCCATCATGGTTCCCAAAACAGATTGGTGTGTGCAACAGGTGAAAGAGCATGCTTTGTTGCTGTTCCCACACTTTATGAAGAGGATAAAACCAAAAGCTCAGAACGGTCAGGCTCCTGTGTGTGTTCTTGTCCATATTACACAAATTATTTGCATCTGTGTTCCTATGCCTTAATCTTGAATGTAAACAGTCTGTGTTCTTTTTCTGTGAACCCTTTAAAGCATTTCACTTATGCAATATTATAATGTAAAATGTGGGATGCCAAGAATAAATCAAAAAGGAAACAAACCTGTTTGTCGAGGCATTTTCAGGAGTAAGAGTGCCGTCAGGTCTTTCTAGCATTTCACTTTGCTTACAGTTTTACTCAGGCAGGAAGTGTCGATCACAAATGTTCACTTGGGGTTTTTCACCTGATGGTCTAACAAGTAAAAGAATAATAATAATAATACAAGTAATAATATGTGGGAGGAAATAATTCAACATTCTCACATCCAATATTGGTTGGTCTCATCCCATCATCCCGTTTTCGTCTCCCATATAATACGTTCTGTACATTATTCTAAGAGATCTAGATTCACACTCTGTGGGAACACTGACGACAATCAAACAGAGTTGCTTATATCACTTAACAGCAGTTTATTAGTTTCACATTGAAAACAAGAGCAGGATGGGAAAAGTTTAATACCAAGAGTCACCCAGAAAGAAAGGTGTCTGCCATCCCAAACTGTTAGATTGGCCCATGGGTAATCTAACAGTTTGGGCTTGAATACACTTTCATTTAAATTCAGCTCTTACCTCATTGCCAATAATTTGTGTTTCCCATCAGAATTGCTGCCAACTGGCTTCAGGTAATGGAAAATGGAAAAAAGTCTTGAATAAATACCCCCTTGTCTGGATCTAATCCAAAATTCAATACATTTTTGATGCATGTCCCGCTTGCACTATGTTTTAGGAAAATCTGACATGTATTTATGTGGAACCCTGAAAACATAGAAGTAAACTTCGATAAACAATTACAAAAACTCACTGAAGGAGGTAATAAGAAGCTGTTCGTTTTTCATGCGAAGATTTTACTTAAATATCTACACAGCTCTCGTATAAACTTCTGAACTTTACTTGAAAACATCCCTGTACATTTATTAGCTCTGCCGAGGAGGTGATGTTTTAATGAGTGTGAGTTTGATTATGTCTAACAAATTTTGCATGTCTGTCAGGAAAAAATAACAACATTATTTTGCTTTCTTGTTGTTTAAACCAAATGTTCTGGAAACCACTTGCCAATTTGCCAAGCAAGGAAACTCACAAATGATTGATTGTATTGTCCTTACTGTAGAATCATAATATTTGTTATAGAGACACAAAACATGATTTTCATACTTTAGCCACAATCTCTGTCCATGAACCACTAACTGTAAAGATCCCACCTGCCTTTAGCTTCTTTAACAGTTTGGTTCTTCTGGAAATCAAATCCCTGGGGATGAGGAAAACCAGATTTGCAAGAGATCATTACAAATTATTTAAAAACCTCATCTATATTTTTGGTCACTCTCTACAATAAAAGTAGCTGAAGAAAATGAATGAGTAAAAACATGTATACGTATACTGTGTTTTAGTTATTTTCTTTGGTTTCATTCATTCAGTCAGTCAAGTTTGTATTATGTTAATTGAAATAAAAAAAACTAAAACACAAACGGGGCGGCACGGTGGCGCAGTTAGCGCGCACGGTTAGCGCTGCTGCCTCACACCACGGGGGACACGGGTTCGAGTCCCACTCTGTGCGGAGTTCGCATGCTCTCCCCATGTCTGCGTGGGTTCTCTCCGGGTTCTCCGGCTTCCTCCCACCTCCAAAAGCATGTGCTTCGGGTTGATTGGCCGGTCCCAAATTGACCATAGGAGTGAGTGTGTGTATGAATGATTGTTTGTTTCTATGTGGCTCCGCGGTACACTGGCGTCGTGCCCGGAGTGCCCCCCGCCTCATGCCCTGAGACTGCCAGGATAGGCACTGGCTACCCCACGACCTGCGTTAGCGGATTAAGCGGGCTGGAAGATGAATGAATGAATAAAACACAAACACATAAATAGAGCACCGTGTCTGAACCGTTGAACTGGAGTAAAAAAGGAAACTAAAATAAGATAACAAGCGAAAGTCAACAAATCTCAGCATAAATTTATATCCTGAAATCAGCTAAAGTCAATATTACACTATGATTGGCTGGTGAACCTGTCTATTAACTTGATAGAAAGATATGATAACCAATCCAATCTCGAGTTGGCGACTGTCAGGCCTTCTAGATGGCCTCGTTTGATCTGACACGTACGTATCCTGTGATTGGATAGTCACTTCTGAGAAGGCGGGGCTACACAGATCACAAGAGTCAGGTGCGGTTGCAGCGTAGAGCTCAAGCAGAGAAATCTACACGTGGTTTGAAGCTGGAATGTCTGCTGTGTGTTTTCTTCCACAATGGCAGCAGGAGTAGAAATTGAAGATTTGGTTGCTGATCTACTCGCAAGGCCATTTTCAACACGTGCATTTGAGGAGAAGCTGGCTGTTGTGAGAAGAGGTCGTCCAGTCCCGGAACTCCCCAACCTGTCCCAGGCTGGAAAGGGGTTCGTCCGTCATTTCCAGAGGACTAATTACGAGCGGTACCCGTGGCTGACAGGCTCCGTGGGACGCTGCAGATTGTTCTGCTGGGAATGCCTTTTGTTTGCCACGGATCGATGTGGTGCTTGGAGCCACACGGGATTTGCAAACTTGGGTTGTTTAACCAAAGCAGCGTTGAAACACCAAATCACTGTTGGACATCTGTATGCCACGGTGCTTTTAAAAACTTTTGCGGACACCGGAGTGGATGCCCAGCCCAGCGAACAGGTACGCAGGGAGGGAGAGCTCCACAATGAAAAGGTGAAAAAGAACAGAGAGATTCTGAGAAGATTGATTGATTGTGTCGTGTTCCTGGGTAAACGGGAACTTTTATTTAGGGGAGACGATGAAAGCACTCAGTCCAGAAACAGAGGTAACTACACGGAACTTGTTTCTTTTCTTTCTGAGCATGACACAGACCTTCACTACCATTTGTCCACCAACAGAGCGTTCACTGAGACACCTGACAAGATACAAAATGACATCATTCACGCCGTTTCACAAGTGATTGTAGAAGAGATCAAAAAAGAAATCAAGGACGCTCCTTTTGTCGCTCTGATGGTGGATGAGACATCAGACGTGCGTAAAGACGCACAGCTCGCACTCGCTTTGCGTTACGTAACGGAATCGGGCGTCACGGAGCGTTTTGTTCGATATGATGAGGTACCCCGTGGCCGGCGAGCTGATGACGTTGCTGCTCTTATTTTTTCCATTCTCGAGGAATATGAATGTGGTCTGGACAAAGTTGTGGCGCAGTGTTACGATGGCGCAACGGTGATGGCATCTGGACTAAATGAGGTACAAGTGAAAGTGAAGGAGAAGGCACCTATGGCTTTATTCATTCACTGCCATGCACATCGTCTGAATTTAGTGCTGACTCAGGGGGTTTCAAAGCTCAAAGAATGCAAGGTCTTCTTTGCCAACCTGAACGGCTTCGCTGCGTTCTTCTCCAGATCCCCGGTGCGCACTCGGCTCCTGGATGAAATGTGCCGGCGGCGTCTTCCCCACGTTGCCCCAACGCGGTGGCAAAAGGCGTCAAAAGTGGTGAAGGCGGTCCTTGAGAGGAGAGTTGGGCTGCAGGAATTGTTTGATCACATACTGGATCACCATGATGAGCACGACCAGGACACCGTTCTACATGCAGATGAATTTAATAAGCTTCTGAGTGATTTTGATTTTTGTTTTTTACTCAACACATTTGATGGCATTTTCGTGCGGGCTGCCGTGCTTTTTGGAATACTACAGAAGAAAACATTTGATGTGCAAGTCTGCATGACAAAGGTGGACGAGTTTTGTGATGCAATTGAGCGAGGGAGGGATAGATTCCATCAGATGTATGAAAAAACTGTGAGTATCTTGGGTGGTCCAAGCCATCACAGAGTCCAGGACGACCTCCGCTCACACTACCAACAACTCCACAGCAACATTCTGGACAACCTTCTTTGTCAGATGAGGAATCGATTTCAAGACCACGAAAAACTACTGTTTCTCTCCCTTTTGGACCCCCAGAACTTTAAGACGAACCGGAAAAAGTTTCCACACACAGCCTTTTCCTGCTTGACCCAAAGTCACGGAGCACTGTTTGATCTGCCCAGACTAAAAACAGAACTGACTGTGATGTATACCATGAGTGATTTTGAAGGTAGAAGTCCAGCTGATCTTCTTGATTTTCTTAGGAGCAACAAACTGAGTGACAGTATGGGACAGCTTTATGCACTAGCTTGTTTGGCTGTGACTATTCCTGTGTCCACTGCTTCGAGTGAGGGGTCATTTTCGACCTTGGAAAGGATTCAAACTTATGCCAGAAACACGACTGGACAGACACGGCTTTCAGCACTGGCCTCCATGTCAGTAGAGAAGGATTTGTTATTGGAATTAAAACGCAAAGACAAACTGTACGACCAAGTCATCCAACAGTTCTTGAGAAAAGAAAGGAGGCCAGACTTTGTTTTTGAAACACACGGTTTGAACAGCTGTTTTGGTAAGTACAAGCATTTTATTTATTTCATATTTAACATGTTTATAATTTTACTTAATTCATATTAAATCAATTACAACGAAATAAAATAACAAATATACTAAAAATGAAAGCAAAAAATCTTCCTCTGTGTTATACTTAGTAGTTTCTCTCGTATTTAGTTCAGTTATCAACATTTCTTCATTTGACCCTTTGAGAAATTTTCTTTGGAAAAAGACTAACAGCTGCTGATGACAACATTTTTGGAACTTTAAAAAAGGACTGTCATCAAATATGAGGAAGAGGTAAATCGTAAGCACGGACCACTGGATCTCAGCCTGAAACCCTGTTTTCACCCTGTCCGTTACCCTGGTTAGCAAACATAACTCGTTTCTTCACATGTCTGCGTTTGTGTCATCAGTCGTTTCATACTCTTTTTGTTGTCCTTCCAGAACGCCCACAGCATCCTGTCTGTAAGGAGGAGGAGGTTCCTGCTGATCACCTCCAGCGTGTGAACTCCAGTGTGAACCAAAGGAACGCAGAGCTTCTGCACCCAGAGGAGGAGAAACTCCACAGCAGCCAGGAAGGAGAGCAGCTTGAAGTGAAACAGGAGACCGATGCTGTCATGCTGACTCCTACGTATGAGCAAAATGACCATGGTGCAGCACGGATGGAGTCTGTTCCCAACATGCCGGTTATCAGTTCTGTGGTAGGAGCAGTAAACATTCACCTGCTGATCACTAACAGCCAGGATGAGAGAGGTAGCAGAAAAGATGCTGAGATTGAACCCCAGCTTCAATCTCAGGGAACAAGTAACACCAGTAAGAAGCCATACGTTTGTAAAATATGTAAGAAGGGATACACAAAACGCAATGACTTGAACGTCCACATGAGATTCCACACAGGTGAGAAGCCTTACGGATGTAAAGCATGCGGCAGACATTTCAGGGAGACAACAAAGTTGACTTTTCACATGAGAACCCACGCAGGGAAGAAGGTTTCCATGTGAGAGACTTTATATGAAGCAGGAGAAAACGCATGGGAATGCACACATAGTGAGAAGCCTGACAGTTTTAAATGTGTGGAGAACTTTTTTAGGTATGTTTGACGCACATCAAGTGTCCACCCCGCTGTGGTGAAGTAGAAATTGTTTTTGGATATACAGTATACAGGTGATGATTGTTCTTTTTATATGTTTCATTGCCAAAAATAAACTGTTCTCACAATCAAATGAGCACATTTAATTTGCATGCATGTTGGATACATGAAAGCTAAATCAACTGATGAATGGAGAATCCCAGGGGATCTGTCAAAAGGAGCTGCCGACCTTAAACAATAAAATCGAAGGAAGATTTGAATTAACAAAATTTAATCTTAAATTTAATCTTTAATATAAAGCTTTAAATGATCTCATGTAGAGAGGCTCCAGCTACCCTGTATTCTGCAATAAGCAGAATAAGCGGTTGAATTAGATGATTTTGCTTTGCAGCTAAAGAAACTAAAATGGATAATGCTGTGTGAACAATGTTATTAATAGGATTGACAAAGGATCGCCTTATGTATTCACAATGACGCGTGATATTGATCTGCAGTCACAATAAGGAAATATATATCACTCAGTAAAAATCCAATAAGGTCTGAATAATGTGAACAAAAGAAAAATAATGATTAACCAGTGTCAGAAGGAGGAGACCATAGGGGGAGAAACGAGCCACAGGAGGTTTAAAGGTATTAAAGTTAGAAAACAAGAAGAATATAGTTGTCAGTTCCATTGAGGAGCATCGAGGTGGGATAATTTTGGCAGGATCGAGTAATTTTCTTTCAGAAGAAAATTTTATGGAGCTGAGTTGGTGAGAGATGAGGCTTACAGAAGGAAATCTTCAACAATAAACGATTTCTTCTATCATCGAATGATCCATCCCAGATGTTGAGCAATGATGTGGACGACTGTAAGACCTCCAACTCATTTAATGCTGCAACAAAAGAAACCTTAACCAGAAATAATGTGGCTGTTTTTGTGCAGACCTCACTCATCTTTAAACTCTTTTACAACGGTTTTTTTTCTGAACATCATATTTCTTGAAATATGCTATTGATCACCCTCCAGAGTAAGTAGTTACAATACGTGAATGTCTATTTCATGTGGTTTGATTTGTCATTTTTGTTTGAAAAGAAATGACAATGAATTGAAAACGAATGAATTAAATGACATTTTCTTCAAATTAAATTTACTTTATTGTCTCCTGTAGAGGAAATGATCTTTCCACAAATGATCTTTGTGCTCCTATTTTGTCGTCTTTGCGTGCATTGATGGGTGTATTCGTTTGATTTAAATGAAGAACTAAAACACATTGAATCGAGAAAAAAAAAAAAAAGACTAAATACCCGCGCAGTTTGACACTAAGAAAAAAAATACACCAAGCAATTTTAGTGAAAACTGAGATTCCAAACTCAGATTAGGTAAACAATTAAACCCCAGGTCCAAACAGGACTGGTGACTGCAGTGTTGCCCTGAGGCGACTAGGGATGCCATAGCAGCTGCCGGTCAGCGGGGGGCGGTAGACCCGCCCAGTTCGATAATCCGCCGCTGACCAAAGGATGTGAAGAAGACGCACTGGCGCAGATCCCTGAAAACTGGTGCGCACCCGCTGTCCGCTCTCATTGAGTCTGCAACCTTTGTGTGTATCGGCAGGTTAACCATCCACCACAAGGTAAACGGCTTCTACCGCGTTTATTCCACGTCTTTTTACGTTCATTGTTGGTGTTTTAACTGTTTTATATCAGTTTGATTTCTGTTATGTTTTTAAAACGTTTGCTGCGACCGTGTTGTTGTGTTAAATTAAATATCGACGGCGCCATGGCACCAAAAAAAAAAAAAAAAAAAAAAGCGTTGGCATGGTGGGCTTTGTTCGAGCAAACCTTTTTTTTCCTTTCGGTTCATATTTGTTAAATAATTTCAATTTGGATTATATAGTGGTTGGTAACGGGAACTGTGTCGATTTTAAAGAATGTATGCGCGATGTGAGTGCATTTAGTAATTCGATAAGCGGCGCAAATGTGCGGACCGTTAGCTCTCAGCTACAAAATGGCGCCGGTTGGAACGCCGTAATTTCACCGTCTAATCCGCCGTTAGCACGGCACCACGTTTACTAGTCTGGGGCCTAGTCGGCAGGCATGTGCTTAGGCCGAGATTTTTTTTATTTTTTTTTAATCGATAACTTTTAAATTCAAATCGATTTAAATAAGCAAACCAGTTGGGAGACATTTGATGCTTTTTGCGTCTTTACGCATCGGTAACTGCGGACCGAGTCGGAGCGTTTTTTTTTAGCGCAGATTGTTATCTGGTGAGCAACGACGTCGTTGAAAGTCGTTGGCAGATGAAAGCGGAGGTTCTAACGGAGCTTTGTGTGTCCTCTCCGCTCCGCTCAAGATGTCTGACGAAGGTAAATTATTTGTCGGAGGCCTGAGCTTCGAAACCAACGAGGAGTCTTTATCCGCGGCCTTCGGGAAATACGGAACCATCGAAAAAGGTAATTAAAAAAAAAAAAATCTTTTCACTTTATTCATTAAGGCTGCGCGTCATTACGCGCATACATGCAGCCATCTTTGAAAGGTTTCGAGATTATATTTTCTATATTAACCGTCCCCCCCCCCTCCTCCTCCTCCTCCTCCTCTCGGTAGTCGATGTGATCAGAGACAAAGAAACTGGGAGATCTCGGGGCTTCGGCTTTGTGAAATACGACAACGCCGACGATGCTAAAGACGCAATGGCCGCAATGAACGGGAAGGTAAGCAAACGGTTGTATTTAATTTCACATTTTGGGGCGTTATAATTTGTAACTCGATGTTTATTTAGTCTTTGTCCAATCGCCATTGTGTTGCAGTCTCTGGACGGCCGGGCTATTCGTGTGGACGAGGCAGGGAAGGGGGGACGCTCCAAAGGAGGTTACCAGCCAAGCTCAAGAGGTGGCAGATTCAGTGCATCTAGGGGTAGAGGTGGGCGAGGTTACTCCAGAGGTGAAAACCTGTCAGCATCACAACCACTCCAGTTCTTGTCATTAATTCCATTTTTTTTCTCTCATCTTTCTGTATCCTTCTGTCTTTGGAGGCGGAGGATACAATTCAGAAAGGAGCTATGGTGACAGGAACTATGACAGGAGCTACGGGGGAAGGAGCTTCGGGAGTAGCGATAGGAGCTTTGAGGGCGGGTACAGGACTGGTGGATATGGATCCGGTGGATACAGAGACAGCAGGTAAGAAATTTGATTTAATCTACAGTTGAAATCAATTCTTCTTTTTTTTTCATGGTTATTTCATAAAATCTTGTCTAAATCCTCAGGGGTCAGGGTGGATATGGTGAACGCTCTGGAACCTACCGTGATCAATATGAAGGCTATGGTAAGTACCAATGACATGCATTTGTATTGTATGTAGACTTATGTTGGGGCTGTCTACATTACAAAAAAACCCACACAAATTAAACTCCTATTGACTTCAAACACAGTAATGGATGTACATAAATATTTTTTGGCATTTGTTTTATTATGGTGGAAATCAGTTAGCTGTAAGCAGACTCTTAAGCACCTAATCACTGCAGGCGTTATCGCATATTAAAATGATGACACTTCACAGCCCCAACATATGAGAACTTGTATTATGTATGCCCCTCAGTTTTGTACCTGAGCCCAAGTTGATTCCTCTTTTGTATGCGGTTGCCAACTTTTGCTAGCCCTCTCCTCCCCCTCGAGCACCACTCTGATAAAGAGGCTGGCAAGCAGTGAGTCACTTTAGCAAATGCCGAATATTACATGCCGATATTGTTCCTATCTGAGATGGAGACCCTTGTAGAAACTGAGGGAGGGGGTTTTTGGACTGTGGTGGGTTGAGGGGGATGTTGTGAAACTCCAGTGTTGGAACTTTCAGTGTCTTTACCTGTGTGCCCACTTCTTATCCTCAGCTGCACACGACTAAACAGCTCCCTGATTCAAGATCATCACTTGGCTGGCTGTATTTCAAAGATGCGCTCCTCAAGAAAAAATGTCCACATGTTATTGCTGACCTTAGTTTTGTAGTTCTGTTGTAGTAGTTCCAGCATCTTAAAAAAAAATGTAGCCATGAGTTTTGGTCATTCCTTAACAAACTATGTTACAAATTATAGTTTGAGACTCTTACCTTGCTTGATTTGGCGTCTTTTATTCCTCAGAGGTTGTTTGTAATCTAAAGGTATGTGTAATCTGATTAATAGTTCCAAAATGGGGATCAAACAACAGCTCTCCACGTAGCTTTTCACTGAAAGGCCGCAACCATCATTAGAGACGATGTCCAGCACGTTAAGTGTTTCCTGGGTTTTTTTTCTCTCGAATTTTTTATTTTGTTTGCTTTTTTATTTTTTAATTGTAAGATCAGTATATCCGATGGGGCTTTTTTCCCCCCCTGGTCAGTGTGTGACTGACCATCCTCTTGCCAGGTTTTCAACAAAGAAAGGAAAGATTGGATTACTTTGGGGGATTAATGCTAAATTCATTTTTACTATTAAAACCTTAGTTTAGCTGAGGCTCCTGTGTGTTCAATTTCCCAAAAGAGTGAATTCCTTTCAGACTGGTGAACTACGCCTCCGAAGTGGCCGGCTGTTCATGAAGTCTGTCCAAGGTATCTTCTGTGCTCTGCTCAACATCTGCATTTTAAATGTGCTGTAAAATGGACTAATTGTTTAAGTGATCGAAAAATGTAACTTCGTTTCCCCAAAGTAAAACCTCAACCGGGAACGGTTTTGTACTTTATGTTCTTTGTATGATCAACTTTTTTTCTTTGTCAGTTTGGCTTCATGGAGCCTATTAAACAGAATGTGGAAAATAATCTTGATTCTTGCCTTTCAAAACCTATCGCATGGGGGATGCAAATGCTGCGTGAGAACTAATTCACCTGCTCGAATCACTGAAATCACATGGATTTCTTTGGAGGGCAATTGAAATTTGGCAGTTATTTCCTTGAGATCATGCCAGCATTCGCCGTAATTGGGTTTTAAAAGACCGCCTTATTTGACAAAGCTGCCCGGTTTTCCTGAGATTTTTGAAAAGTAAAAATGGTTCTTACCCTAGCGAATCCTATATAGGTCTCAATTGTCCTAATGTGTTTTGACAGGCAACTTATAGTGTATTGATCAACCCTCTAGTGAGGTTTGAACAAAGAGCCCCTAGAAGTGGCACTTGGAAATGCTGGGGGGAAAAAAAAAAGTCAGCTGGTGTCTGGTCATGTTAATGCTTCATTACGTTCAAGAGGTCAGCTACTTCAAAAACCTACAAGTCCTTGGAGAGTGAAGTGTTGCGCCTACCAACAAGTGCTCATCAGAGATGAAAGCTGCTCTCTTGCCTAGGTCATATGTGGAGAAAGTAGGCCAATGCACGTGAGGTAAAAATCTCCTTTTGCTTTGCTCACATCCTTCAATCAGTTCTCATTGTTTCCATGAATACCTTCAAGTTAGCCGTATGTAGTCCTCTTCAGATGTCGCCTACAACATGCCATGGACCCTTCCCTGATTGATTCTTAAGTCCATTGAGTGTTTCTAAAGAAGCTCCTGTGGTCTGTACTGTTCCACCTCCAGAGTCCACTCAAAAAGCGTTGGCCTCTTTTAAATCGTGGGTAGTTTTGTGCTCAGTCCACTGTTCACTGCCTTAGTCCACTAATTTTGCTCCCGTAATGCCACACAGCAGTCCTAATTGGTGCGAGATTTTTTTTTTGTACCCTTACATATGAATAAGTGGTGAGTTTCAGATTCATGAATAGGGTTGCATGCTTTTTTTTTTTTGTCATGTTCTTATGTAATTGGGTTTGTTACCAGGTTTAATCAATCTTATTCCTTTTCTGTAGATTAATCGGACTGACGACGGCTTGGCTGTGTCTCCTGGCCTCAGCGGATGTGAGCAGCTCTTAATGACTGATGCCGGCTGGTGCAGTTAACAGGTGAAGTCCTGTTTTATTAAGTGCATGTTTTATTAGTTGAAAACCAATGTCTTGATGTCCTGGTTTCAGGTCCAGTGGTGGAGCTGTAAGCAGTGTCTACATGGGAAGAAGCCACCAAGTAGAAGTTCCAAGCCTTAATGTTGGATGCAGGCTTATTTACATTCAATTGTGAGAGAAACAGGACGACAAACCCGTAAATATTTTTTGGCTGAATTTGAGTGTTTCGTCAATGGGCTTCCATTTTGTAATGTATGCAACACACCAGGGTGAGAGTGTTATGTACATATAGTATTACATAGCTCTATGCCGTTAGTGTTTGTATTTTTGTGAACCAATATTACCTCTAATAAAGAATGTTTTGGGGAACTTGTAGAGTTTTTTGTTACATGTGAGAAAAATGAGGCTGAATATAGAGGAGCACCTCAACATCTGATCTAATGTAAAGAAGCTGCTGGGTCTGACCATTAAATGTTGAAAACTGACATGTAATTCAGGTCCAACATTACACATTTGTACATGTGCAGTTATTTCAGTTTCAAGTGGTTAATTTTGCCTTTGGTGTTAAGACCTATTCTGAGATATGCTCATTCAAAAATAGTTGCAGTAAAGCAATATCAAGTGAAATGTTGGATTAGTTTCATGTTAACTAGTTAGAACAAATTGTTAGATTAAATTTTTTATATCTACTTTAAATATGTACTTGTGGATTCCAAAGCTCAGCTAAGTATAATCAGCATAAAAAGTAGCTTAGAAATATAGTAACATCTAAAAACTAAACAGTAAACATCAAACCATAAGTGGGGGGAGGAAAAATGCAACACAGGATGAGGTTCAGAACAAAAGACTTTAATATAAACATTTACAGCTGAACTGAGTGACGGTTTGAGTCCACGCATTGTCTGGAAGGTCATGAAGTTTGGGACTGTTAGACGTACGCCGAGAAGCCTAAGTTCTTATGTATAAGCTGTTCACGGGGGCGGAGGTTGTACAGCTCATTGGAAAGAGGTGGAACCCAACGCTCCGTGTGGAAGACCCTCTCCCCGACCTGCATACAGACATCCATGATTAATGTGGATCTTAAAACTCTTTTTTTGTAAAGGTGTCATTTCATTTTAGAACTATCAGAAATGGACAAATAACAGAGTATATTGATGACCAAAAAGGAGTACTGGTAATTCCAAATGAATGTTGCCCATACAAATGTTTAGCATTCTTTTTGGTATCAGCTGAGTCCTATTTGTCAATGGGCAGTGAAAGCATGGCGAAAAACTATAACAAAGGACGGCAGCGTAAGAAGTCTTCTATAACAATAAAACTTCACAATTATAACTACTAGAAGCAGCCGAGATTTAATATATAAAAGACAATGGTCAAACTATCTACTCCAATTCTTAAAGTTAAAAATCTACAAGAAAAAAAAACAAAAAATAGAACCAATAGCATCTAAAGATAAGTCATTACAGTATTTTCCACACTGTAAGGCGCACTTTAAATGAAGGACCTATTTAAAAACAAACACAAAAATTCACATATAAGACGCACTGGATGAGGTTGTAACTCATCTGAGAATAGCCTATTTCAAAACTTTTCATATATAATGCACACTGGATTATAAGGCGCACGGTTGGTTTTTGAAAAAAATTAAAGGCTTTTAGGTGCGCCTTATAGTGAGGACAATACTGTAGTTATGTTGTAGCTATTAGAGGAAACAAATCAAATACTGATTACAATGAATTCCTTACTTTCCATCCTGGAACATCCTTCATGAGAATTGCTTCCTCCTCAAGATTTTCCTTCAAATACCTCAAGATACTGGAGAAAAAAAAATGTGTTGAAAGGATTGTTTTACAAAAAAAAGAAAAAAAAGAAGAAGAAGATATATTTGTCACCTTCGGTCAAGTTCTGCTTGCATTAGGGGCATCAGAGCTATCCTGGCTTCCAAGTCCTCGATTTGCAGGCGCCTGCAACGCAAAAACACACATCACCGGAAGCTGCAATGGACATTAACAGACACCAATGCTTAACAACAACACTTGACCTCCTCTCTCTGTTCCACTTGAAGAGCCTCCAGTAGCCAAACACCAAGACTCCAATACCAATGCCAAACATGCTGTATCCTGTTGGTGACAGAGCGGGGTTGTGACAGTTAATGGTGAAGATGACATACATCCAAGCCGTATTATCAGCTCTGCCTCATTGTAGAGAACACATTTACAAATCATTGTTGATATAACCATTGTAAGTTTTACTGAAATAAGCAATGAGAATAAGATATCAGAGTAGTCGTTGATGTTACATCAATGAAAATTACATAATCTGTCAATGAACTGACACTGCTGTCTTATGCTGAGGAAATCTATGACATCCAAACAATCAAAATTTATTGATAAATTACAAATTTAAATAAGTAATTCACCATAGGACAAATGGTCTTGTGGTAACACTGGGATGTTTATGCTGTAGAATTATTTCTGAAATATTTCCGTACTACCCAAGTTGCAATTACATAAAACGGACTGAGTTTACTTTCCAGTGCATCGAAAACATCTGGTTGCAACTTATAATGTGAGGAGTTTCTGCTTTTTGTCTCTTCCCTATGTCAGCATACCAATGTGTAGAGCAGTACCAGTAAATAATAAAGGGTTCATTATGGTCACAAGAACAGACAACGCTCTGTTTTCTCCATTCTGCCCACCATTCTGTTCATCCTCATGGACAAATCTGATCCTTCCTCTAACATAGGCTGATTCGCTCTCAAATGGGGACTTACAGTCCAAGTCATTTTCATTTGCACTTGTTGTTGCACATGTACAGTTTTAATTATTTAAAACCACACCAACAAATTTTTTTTTTGTTTTCTTGTCATATCTGAGAAAACCATATCTCCTTTTAAAAATGGTGCAACGCCTACATGGACACTTTGTGTAGCTTTCTCATTACCTAAGGTAGGGTGACATTTGTGCGATTTTTATTAGTAGTTTTCTTATTTGAGCTCCAGATTACCACTTCCTGCCTCTGTAAAATGTTACGAAATTCCTGCAAATATTCAGATTAGTCAGGATTGTGCATTTCTGGATATATAGGATATAAACTGCCTATAAATCCAAGTATATCTGATCAAATGAATTGCATTACAAACAAAATACTGTAATACACCTACTGTACATAAAAAGCCTAAAACGGCAACTTTGCTAACGGCTAACACCAGCAATGATCCCTTTTCCATTCGAACATGTTGGGCAGTCTTACTAAAGCACAAAACACAAAAGCTGTTCCTGTTAGTAACGTTCATTAATTTACGATCTTTACAAAACACCGTCTACATTGAGGACATAACCCCCTGCGTCTCTCCTACTGACGGTGACCTGTTAGCATTAGCCGCTGTTTAGTGATTAGCACAAGTTAAACAACGTATTTCGGAACTCGCGTGAGTTTTTAATCGATAAATGTGTAACGTAAATACCAGAGATTCCTCGTTTTGGTAAATTTCGCTTATAATCAAAAGCAGCATAGCCTCCTGGCGGAGGCATGTCCTGCTTCACCTTGGCCCCCGCCATTTTCTTCTGTCCTTCTCACCAACAACGCGGTGACGTCATCATAACTGCGCTTTCTTTCAGGTCTGTAAATGAAGTCTGTGGCGCTGCAGCGCCCCCAGCGGTTGCTCTGTGAACGTAATTTTTTTTTTCTTAGTCGACTGATTTTAATACAAACATTCTGCAGCTAGTGTTGTAGATGCTTTAATTGCAAACGTCTAATTTCCTTCTGTCCCGATTCCATTCTCTGTATTAACATTATTTTCTGTTTTCAGGCTTCTGGAGATGCCATAGTGAGCATTAGATTTCACTTTCATTTGTTTTAGTGCTAACTTGTGATTGCAGATATTTCAATATACTAAAGCTTGTAGTAGTACAATGTCAGTATTTCCCATTAAGATATTAAAATCAACTGTGAAATTCATTGATTTAAAAAGTGTAAATTCAGGTTAAATAGTCTCACATAATTGGACTCAAGTAATTTTCTATTTCAACCTATACATGTACAAATGCACAAGTGCCTCAGGTTTAGTTTGCTTTTGATCGGTCATATTTAGTCTTGTATGATCATCCTTATGTTTACCAGACTGTAAACTGTTTCTATCTCATTTGCAAAACATGATTGTTTCTAAACCAGCATTTTACAAATTCACCATTTACGTTTTTGCTCGTTTTGGGATTACGTTTAGTTTTAGATTTTAGTGTGGCACATTGTAGGAACTTTGGAACAATACCCATCTAAAAAAATCCTCTAATCACTTCAGTGGTCAAATTTGATCAAGATGCAACTTTTAATGCAAGGGAATAGATTAAGTTACTCATTCCGTGGTTCCATTAGAAACGTAAAGCGCTTTTTGAGTGATATTTTTCTATTCACATGGACAACATTTTCAGACGAAAAATTTACAGTTCTACATGCAATTTAAAGAGGGTGGTAGGATTTTTTGTGTTGATTTGAATCAACCATGGCAAACAAAGTGAAGAAATAAAGACAAGTGTTTAAAATGTAGATTTTTTTATTATTATTTCTTTAGGAGCTAGGAAAAAAGTAAACCAAAAAACTTGAACATTAAGTTTTGTACAATGCATAAAGATTGGAGACAAGTTGGTGAGAGGAAAATGATTGACTGTCTTGTGTATTACAGGATCTGGGCAGGTGGGAGATATTCCCCTCAAGAAATGGTTAAGGGATTATTATATCCATTAATAGCAGGGATTATGACTGAATGTTTCAGGAAAGATCCTTGACTCCTATGTGGCAAATTCAACTCCAGCTTCTCATTTTCTCAATGGTGTCATAACAGTCTAATCTTACAAAGTTGAGATTGATATAAAAGAAGAAAATTACAGATGGTAATTACATGTGAATTAAGCAACGACACCATGCTTATTTAGCTAAGGTGCAGAATTAACATAAGGGTCAAAGATAGGCATGCGGTGGAACAGGGGAAAAAAATAGGTAGAAAAACTCTTCATATATGTGGAAACCACAATACACTGATTTTAAAATTGCAGTTGAAAGGAAAAAATAACTTATTGTAAATACAAAATAAATTCAAACCTTAAGCTACAGGGAGATGTTCTGAACATTTTTTACAACTTATCCATCATTGCTTTGCTTAAAATATGCATGTATTTGTTGAACATGAACTTTTGGGTATGATTCTATCCATTCAAGTGTTAAAACGACTGGGTCGGTTCGACCCACATCACGGCAGAAAAGGCCCAGAACAGAGTAGTTTTATATTATTTAATCCACCAGACTGCAGTACACATGTACCCATGAGGAAGCCCTTCAAGTATTTGCTTTTTCTTTTTACCCCTGGTCAAATTAAATCGGTTTATGCACAGTTACTTATCAGCAGAGAATCTTGACATAAACAACAGAAGAAGAAAAAAAAGAAAACCACAATCACACATGGGTAAGAAAGGAACAGTTCTTCACTTTATGAGATGGTATTTGCTTACCAGTCCTCTGGGGGTCGCTGTTGACCATATTATTAGAGATGAGGAACTTGAATTTAAAACTAAATATGAATAGCAGAGTACAGTTTAAATTATTTCCATGTATTTGCAGTCTGGGAGATGGATGAACGAGAGGGGATCATGTCCAGAAGGTACTCCCTCTGGCGAGCATCGACGGCGGCTGACGTCTTGTGACCGGTCAGACTGGGGTTCACGTAGGCCATAGTGACTCCTGTAGATGTGAAACAGAGCTGCAGGTTAAGATAAGGAGCGAGTTGTATGTTGGGGCTTTAATGATTTAAGAGTTTCATAATAATGATAATAAAATCAGCATGATCTGACATAGGAAAAGATTATAGAGCCACCAGTGTCCCCGCAACAGAAAGGAAAAATGACTACTCTAGAGAACAGCAGTGACACCAAGAGAAAGATGGGCTGAAAAGATTTCTTCCTGCGTGTTTTATATTTTTTTTCCTCGTGTGTGTGAGATCACACTAGATTGATAGAAGGATTGCTTCTGGATAGAAATTTGAAAGACGGCGGGGGTTGGGCTGTTTATGTGTCATATTTGAGTCTACCTGAATTGTTGCTGCTCTGCTTCTTCCATGCAGTGGATGAGGCACTACCTCCGCTGACATTCCTGCCGACGTCGAGTCCACTGCTGCTGACCTTTGAACTCTGGACAGAGCGGTGGGAAACATGGGCGTGCTTACCTGGCCGGCTGACCAAAGCTGCAGCCGCCACCGCATTCTGCAGCTGGGAAGAGGAGGAGAAGGAGTGGGGGATGCTCCTAACCCCCGCTGATGAGACACCATGAGACAGCTGGCCTTGGTAGTTCTAAAGGGATTTAAAACACAAAGTGGGGTTCTGAGTCACAGTTATTTCATTTACAGGTCCTGACAATATGACGTCAAATCAATCAGGATTACTTCAAACTTTACATGGTGACAATGAAGGAAGGAAAATGATCTCAACAGTAATCCCACACTTATTTTTAGTAGTCACGTGATACCGTACACGCATGCCATTGGCTGACAGCATTTGCGTGTGTGCTAGGTTCCGACTCACAGTTCCTCCTGCGACTTTTCTTTAATACAATAGCGCTTTAAACAGTCTGTAAGAGTGCGAGGAACAGTAACATATATATATGGTGGTTTAATATCAGTATGGGGAGGGTTCATAAACGTTTAAATTACCATAAATAATAAAATAGTTTGTCACTAGATCGCAGAATTTCATGGCCCTGGAACGAACGCATTAACCGTGATTAACGAGGGATTACTGTATATGCTTTTTTTATATTGCCTGCAAAAGTTGTGTGACTATCCTGGACTATTAAAAGCATGTAATAATACCTTGAGGTACAAGTTTAATTCGTTCCACAACTGAGCTCGTCAGTCAATCTGACTTTAATTTGTTCCAGCCTTTTAAAAAAAGGCCTCAAACCTCCTAAATTATGAAAAAAATAAACTTTTTTTCAACCAATAGACATGCATACTTGCATACCTGTGCATAATTATATATAAGTTACATAAACAATGATTATTTATGAAAAGAAACATAAAAGTCATGAGAACACATGAGCTACGTATTAACTCTGCGAACAGCACATGGGAAAGAACAAGATACGGCCTCAGCTGATGTTGTATCCATCCACCAACTAGCGGTAAAATGACGTAGCAGGATTCGGAACTTGGATTTCTGTTGTATCTCGACAAAAATATGGACAGAGAGAAAGCTTGCATCTCAAAAAAACTCACGTGTCAAGGGAATACTTTATATAAAATGTAGTTTCTCTGGCGTGGCATCATCTTCACTGAACCATAACATGCCCAAATGAACACTGCACTCTTTTAAATATAAATAAAACTTATGTATATTTTCAAAATCTTTTAAAGCACTTTAATCTATGGCACAAGTATTTCTTCTAAAAAGACAGAAAGGAATCCAACCTGCTTGATGGAGTGATGCTGAATGATGTTGGATCCTCGGCTGGACTGGTGATGGAGGGAGGACGCTCTGGCGTGAGCCTGCTTCAGCTGCTGAGACACCAGCTGCTCGGCTTTAAATGACGAGAACGAGGAGCTGCTGTGGGAGACCGGTGAGGATGCCTGCTGGAAGATGCGCTGCTCGATTTCCTGCTCTTGTTGCAGTGCTTTCACGAATGCACCTTTCAGCCTGTTGGTATGCTCAGCTTTCAAAGCTTTTTTCTGATTGGATGACATGCAGTGCTCACAGAGGACTGCCCCACCCTTCGCCTTGTCCTGCCTCCAGCGGGAGGTGAAGTCAGTGTTGCACTGGGTGCAGATGAAGGGGTCTCTGACAAGAGTCTTGTTCAACGGTAGACCCATCTTTCCTGGATGGACAAAAATGGGAAAACCAGGTGTAATGATTAACACAGACAGTAGTGTTATAGTGTCAAATCAGATGTTACAGGATTTTTGTTTCTTTCAAACATCAGTTGAAAGGCCATGAAAACACGTGAACCTACGCACCTCTGTGGATGGTATCCAGTAAATTCTGTACGACTTCTTCTAATCCCACCAGGTAGATGAACTCATTATTGGCTGCAGAGGGCAGGAAGTTAAACTCTGGGGCAGGAGGCTTCGGTGGAGGAATCTCCAGGAGGGTCTTCTCCAGTTGTTTCCGCAGGGCGAGTTTAGCTGCAGCCTGGCGGCTGGCTGGAGAGTCGTTGACGCTCACCGCAGACAAGCCGCCGCTTCCTGAGGAAGAACCCTTCAAAATGGATTGTGAGGCCTTTCAAAATAAGACGAGGAGAAAGTGATGGTAAAAGTTACGTTTTGGTAAATAACCACCTGTTTAAGCAAAAAGAATGCTAGTAAAATAAAACCTGACTGGATTATGCCAACTTTAAGCGGTCAGCTGCTTCCTACGTCAACAATAAGGCTACATGATTTAAAAAAATTAAGTCAGTGGGCAACGCTTACTTTTCAAAATTAGTTAAATGCTCAGTCAACCGTAAAACTTCCAAAGGTCAGATATGTATGGTTAGCTTTCTGTAACACGCTAAAAAGAAAATATTAACATCACCTTAGCTTTTAAAAATGTTGTTGGTAATGGGGCAATGTTACATAGCCAGAGAAAGTTCGCTAATGGTAGTTGCGTGTTTAGACGGTATACCACAATTGTAAGGCCGTCATTAGTTGGAATGATTTTTTTTCATATTGATCTTTAATAACCGATAGCTTCAGGTTATCTAATATAGCTTAACCCGACAGGTCAGCTGTATGAATACAGTATTTTCCTAAAATCCTTTAATTTGATCAAAAACCGACAGTGAGCCTTATAATCCAGTGCGCCTTATATATGAAAAAGGTTTAAAATAGGCCCTTCGTTGAAGGTGTGCCTTCAACTGCTGTGTGATGGGTTAACATTTACGTGGTGTTATTTTAATGGGAAGCAAGTGTGAGATACTGACCACCATGTTGGCACTACTGCCAACTCGGATGAGGCCTGGCTGGACCATGCCTCTTTGGCCCTGGCTAGCGGGGGCTGATGTCCTGGTACCCAGGAGAAGGGGTGGGGGTCCCGAACCTCCTGAGGCAGCCAACTGCTGCTGCTGTTGCTGCTGCTGGCGGAGGGCCTGGATCTGGTGTGGAGATACAGACATGGGCTAAACAGAACAATGAAGGGGGAGGTGACATCACAGACAAACATATCGGAGGACAAGGGAGGGACGTCAAAGCATCGAGGCAACGGGCACACACACACACACACACACACACACACACACACACACACACACACACACACACACACACACACACACAGAGAAAGGTGCAAAGAAAAACACATCAGTCCTACGGAATTATTTCCCTGCAGTTTGTGTTGTAGAGAAAAAATACCAGCAAGAGGGGGCAACTGAGACCATCATCCTTGACAAATCTTTAATATATAAAACCTTAACCTTTAATATTCTACTGCGTTATAATGTTCTTGTATCCCTGAGACTTACCTGTGCGCCTCTGACCAGAGGCGGCATTATCTGGGAGCCTAGCTTGGACGACACATGCTGCCCTCCTCTTACGAGCGGAGGAGGAATAACTGTGCCTGAAGTCTTGCTCTGCAAAATCTGACCAGAAACGGAACCGTTGAGACTCCAGCACGAGCGTGTCACACTGATATACTTGGTGTGAGAGCATGTAATACCTGCTGAGAGCCTTTATTGCTTGTAATTGTTCCTCGGATTAGAGGAGGAGGGGCGGAGGAGCTGGACAGACTTGAGGGCTGACAGAAAAAAGACGAAGGTATAAGCAACAAACTGAGACTAGAAGTGGAAACCTGTGATGTGATAGTCTTTTTCCTGTCCCTGTGTTTGGAAACGGTTTACCTTCTGGAGCGTATCCCTCTGAATCTGGCTCTGTCTGAGTTTCTTCAGCAACACCAGCTTGGCCTCCTCCAGTCTGAGTTCCTCCTTCAGCTGCTTAATGATGCGCTCCCTTTCTGCTGGGCTGCTCTTCTGTGCTCGATAGATCACAAAATCATTTACACCAACGTGCACTTCGCAAGGCAAAACAGGCTTTCCAATGTGATGCTGGAGCCTCATCTGGTCCATTAGTGTCCACTAATAGATGGATGCTGAACCGGTATCTATCTGTCCCAGCGGAACCGAAGTTCCCCCGTTTATAAAAATTTTAAAAAGGCGTTTCTCACCATCAGGAGGTCTGTGTCCACCGCCTTGAAGTGGCTCAAGCCGTTCATCGGTGGACTGGGGGAGTCGTTGTCTGACAAGATTATGACATCATCATCTTCAGGGGATGGTGGCCGCTTCTTTACACTTCTGGACATGTTAAATAGGATAAAAGAATAGACACTTCATGACTAAATACAAAAATAAAAATCAAGTAGAAATCTAAAAAAAACAGGCCCGGACAAAAATATTTGTACTTCTAGAAAAGAAAACTAGAACCAATGCATTCAGAGAATATAAAATGTTACCCTGACCAACTTGCATAGGTCAAAGAGCAAAGCTAGTGCTGTGACCTACTGTCATTGATCAATGCAGTATCTTTGATCTATGCTCTTGCTCACACTGGTCTTCTCCCTCGTCTTTCTATCTTATCTGGTTCCTGAGTGTACAAAAGTTGAAATTTGACCTTGACCTACTTTTCTCAAGGTCAAGGTCATCATCTCATTTTTATCCCCGTTGCTGCCTGAGTAATGTACTTGTTGTATCATTTTTCTATCTGCAATGGTTGCGGAGATAGTTGGCGGACTAACGGACGAACAAAGGAACGCTGACGATCACAACACATCACCGCTTTGAAGCTGGATGTCATAATAAGTTGACCATCAGAACATGATAAACTAAGACGTGTCCTCTAATTAGGATCAATGGCATCTTCAAACTTGTCTTCAGTCAGTCTGCCCATATAAAGGGTCACTTTGCTGTTTAATGACGTGATGTTTACCACACTGAACAATAATCACGGGAAGCCAAAGAGAGAGTTGTCTCAGGAGATCAGAAAGAAAATGAAAAACAAACATATTATAGGTAAAGGCTATGAGACCATCTCCAAGCAGCTTGACGACAGTTGAACACATTATTCAGAAGTTTAGGATCCACGGGACTGGAGCCAACCTGGCAACAGGAAGAAAACTGATGACAGACTGAAGAGACAAATAATACGAATAACCTCCAAAGAAATTAAAGGTGAACTCCAACGTCAAAGCACAGCAGAGTCAGATCACACCACATGTCTTTGTTTGAGCCAAAGTGGACAAAGTGGGAGACGACCAAGGAGGACACCACCATTGGAAGCAAGTCATAAAAAATAGCAAGACTGGAATTTGCCACAACACACACTGACCAGCCACAACGGTTCTGGGAGAATGTTCTTCTGACAGATGAGACAAAACTGGAGCTTATTGGCAACACACTTCGAGTCTGTGCTTAAATAGGCAAAAATGAAGCATACTACAAAAAGAACACTGTCCCTGCTGTGAAACATGGAGGAGGTTCGGTTATGGTCTGGGGTTGCTTTGGTGCACCTGGGACAGGGTGTCTTGAATCTGTGCAGGGTCAAGAAAATCTAAAGACTATCAAGGCATTCTGGAGAAAAATGTGTTTGATAGTGTCAGAACGTTTAGTGTCAGTCACAGGTTCTTCAACAGGATAATGACCCGAAATACACAGTTAAAAACTTTCCAAGAATGGTTTAGAGCAAAATATTCTGAATGGTCTTGATCTAAATCCTATTGATTATCTGTAAAAGAAGGTCAATCATGCTTAAAACCCAACTGGATCAATTTGCTCATGAGAATTGGCCCAAAATACCCGTGTACAGGTGCAGAAGGCTCAAGGATAGTTACAGAAATTGGCTGCAGTGATATTCTCAAAAGGTTGTAGAAGAAAAATTAATTCTTGTCCGGGCCTGTTTCATTTGTTTGCTTTTTGAAATTATTCCGTTCAACCACCATTCAAAAGCAATATTACATTTTCATTGGTTAATTTTTATTTATTATTACTTTTGCCAGATTCAAGTCATTTCAGTGACCATTGTTGGGGTTTTAATGTCATTAAGAAAATGGTATCAACAGTTTTATCCATTAAAGGTATTCTGTAACTGTAAAAATATCAGGCAAAGCGAAGTTTTAAGTTTTATTCCCTCCGTTTTGTCACGTTTGCTTAATGTATCAACTTTCCAGAAGTAAGTGACAAGCATCTAAATGAAACACTATGTTTGTTACCTCGAATAAACCTGCAGTTTCAGCTGTTTCTGGGTTCAAACAATGTTGGACTCAACTGGAACGAAGTAAATACTTGACTCAACTAAACATGAGCCCTGCCAATAATCTATACATCTTTAAAATCTATATTCCTCACATTATTTCTTCTTTAAAGATATTTTAAAAAATTATTTTATTGTACAAATGCCTCAACCCACTTCAGGGTTGAAAACAAAATGAATCAAAAAGTTGACCTAAAAATTGTCTCTGTTGAGCACATGGTCATGATGACATAGACCTGAATGTTATCATTCCCTCCTCTACAGCAGAGATAAAGCCGTTCACACCATAGAGAGGCATACATCTCAAACCTCATGATGCCAACATCCTTTTTAATGTCTGTTATTCTGGGATGTGCTCTGTAACATTCATAATTTATGACGGCGGATAGATCCGCCCGACGGTCATCCAGGACACACAACTGTCTTTTTAACGTGGAAATAACAGGACTACTGGGGGGAGGGGGGCGGCAGATTTAAATATCTGGTTCAGGTCTGACCAATTCATTAACATCCGATCACAGCTGCAACGCGGCTGAAAATCTGATTTAATTTTTTTTTTCTTACATTCATTCAACCCTATTTATGTCACAATATAAGTGATGCTTGAGAAGACGCACTGTATTTCCTGTTGAAACAGGATATTGTGGTGGGTGGCAGGAGGTGTCTGGTGCATTTGGAGAGCTGGGGTGGGGGGGTGGGGTCTGTGTTTGGGCGATCGGCATCAATCGCAACATGCCGAGGATATAAGAATCTTTGAGGCGCGCAGGATCGACGCCGACTCGGATCTTCCATGATTACAACAAATGTGTTACTTCTCATGCAAAGCAAGTACTGGAGTATTGAAGAGCAGGCTGGATGTCAGATGACCTACATACTCTGACTGGAGGCACGAACATCTACAGAACATGGGGAACGTTGCTAAAACAAGCCCGGCCTCGTGATCACGCACATTATGTATTTGTATGAAGCATAGGAAGTTGTTAAAGTGGATGCTTGTCATCGTGAGCCCTGCCTCTCCTAGCCGTGTGTGTGTGTGTGTGTGTGTGTGTTTCTCCTCTCCTCGGGGCTTAGCGCCATCATCACTTCCTGTGGATTAATCACTACTCTTCCAAAGAAGTCACGTGACCTCAAAGTCATTGTCACGTGACACACTCACTTTTCCTCCCACCCTCCCCTTTACTGTTCCTTCCACTGTGGAAACCATGGCAACAACCGGCTGGAACCGGTTTGTGACACACGGCTTCATTTTGTGAGAGGGGAGTTTTTAGGGTTCAGGTGGTGGACTGGGGGGGGGGGTGGAGGCGGACCGATATAAACAGATGAAGTTCACCTCAAAGGAACCCCTCCCACCACCACCACCACCCCGGACCCCACTCGAATCAATTTCTCCATTACAGTTTAGGTCATAAAAAGCAATTTTTAACATTTTTAATCTTTTCATATCCAAATCAAGTCTTTTTATTCTTTTATAAACCCCGTCTGTAGGAACTTTCTTCCTGTTCTCAGGTCCTTCTGTGGTTCTGTCAGCTAAGACGACGGAACTAGAAACTTTTCCTCACCCTCTGGTGGTGCTCATGTCCACAGGTTGCTCTCCCGTCTGAACCTCCACTTTAATGGTGGCCTTCACCTCGCCTGCAGCCACCAGGCCGCCGGGCGCCTTCGGCTCCGCCGTGTGAGGACGGCTGTTAGCGTCCGCAGCCGGCTCTGTCCGAACTTTCCTGTCTTTGTCATTACAGTCAGTCCGATTGTCCAGGCTGGGCTCAACGGTCTGTTTGTGGTTTTTCTCTTGATCATCCATCACAGGTCGAGGGGCCAAAGGTAACGGTAACGGTAAGGGTAAGGGCAACTGGTTCTCCTCCTCCTGATCCATCTTAAGGTCCGATCCATCCCCAACTGGGGGGTGGCCATCCTCCTCCGCCAATACAGGATTGGACGCAGGTTCAGATTGCACCTGTGTTGTGGTTTCAGAAGGGTCCAATTTGGCCTTTTTAGTTTGACTGTCAGCACTGGAGGGTTCTACGGACTGGGGAGCAGCATCCCTCTCCAGTGCCCTCTTCTGGCTGCGTGTCTGGCGGACCACGTCCTCAGACATCCCCTGCAAAGGAAGAAAGCACAGTGTTATCTGCACTGACACACTCAGGACAGGTCAAACCCTTCAGGATGCATCCATCCATTATTTATTAACCTGAACGTCTGAGCGTCTAACCTGAACTCAGGCTGACAAATAAATGCAAACAGAATTTTTTCTGAAGGCAGAGTTCAGTATGTTTTTATACAGTATATATATATATATATATATATATATATATATATATATATATATATATATATATATATATTATATACAGTATATATATATATATAATAGGTGTACATCCAGGTGTCATAGATGTACACCTTTTAAAATGCTAGTTACTGAATCAATATAGGAGAAAAAAAAAAACGGGAACTGTCGCCTACAAAAGAGAATTTCGTCTCACGCTTAAGTGCTCGAGATGGTTCTGCTAGGACCAGCTGTTGTGCTAGCATCAGCCAAAATCTTGATGTGCTTAAACTTGGCTAGCCACTTCAGACATAAACCTGTAATTACATTAAAAGGTATTGAACTTTGCTTGTGATTTGCATGGGAGCCCCGGATGTAAATACAAACTTAAAACAGACCTTAAACGTGATTAGACTAGTTGAATGTTCTGCAGTGGTACGATGGATGGAGCCGTTATTACCTCTGTGATTTGGTCCCTATTTCTCTTATTCCACGCATGTGTGCACAAGAGTGTGCATTCGTGCAAAAGTGATGCAACGCATCAATAGCGTGACGGAATCCCACCCATCAAGTTGATTGAATTTTAAGGTGGACCTGGGAGACAGATGATGAGTCTGGATCACTTTTTTTATTTTCTCCAACAAGAATATAGAACAGACTTCCAACATTTCACCAGTGTCATGAGAAAAAACCCAAGATCAAAATAAAACTACTCAGGCATGATGAAATCATGATGCTGTACACTATGAAGAATTGGATCCAGATCCAGATGATGATCCAGTGATGTCACCGCAGCGCTATGTCCTGTCTGTTATGATGCGACGATTGTGTCAGATATGAAGGGTTCAATTTAGTATTATTGGTCAAGTCCTCTCTGAACGACTCAATATTTTTATTGATCATCTCTAGGGGACGTTAAAATTGGTTCGTCTGGATGCTTTTTCGCAATCCATCCTCCAGGATTTCCCCCCCTCCCACCAAAACATGTATGTTCAGTCCCCCATTGTACTGAATGTAAGACTGTGATTTTGTGATTGTTCCCCATCCCAAGCAAACAACACTGACCTTGAGTTAGCAGCAGGGGGACACCGATGACTAAAGACAAAACATGTAGGACGAGGAAGGTCAAGTGACCAAGATGACGACGGAAACATCGAATTTTTTCAAAAAATTTTGGGCTAAACCAAATATCAAATTGAATAAGGTGCGTTTGGGGAGGACTTAACTGAAACAAGGTATTTAGGAAGCGGCAGCGAGACACAATGCTGCAGGGAGACACCAGACGACTGGAGGAACAACACCATTACCACATTAGAGCCGAGGCGGACTGGAGCACGACTTCTGTTCAAATATTCATAGCCACACACGAATGCAGCATTTTAGTAATTTACATGTGGAATGAATCTTTTTTTTTTTTTATTCGCTTCAGAGACTCCACCTCTCTCGACACACACAGGTCAGAAAAGAGAGACAATCCGAAAGATGGTGGACCGTTCTGTGTCCAGTTCAAAACCTTCACCTCCCAACAACAGTATTCATTTTCATGTGGAGTTTACCTTCCATTCCAAACTTTCTAAAACCCGGCGTTATGCACGTGTGCACGTTCGACACAGTACTGGAACAGCTACACCCTCTACTCTGTACTTTACACAACTACTTCTGTCACTTTTTGCATGCGGAGCAGAGTTCAAAACCACAAATGCCCCCAAGGAGAGACTGTCGAAACGCCCCTGTTTCTAAAATGTCAACCCTTTCTGTGAGCACCGGTTTTGTACCTTTGACTCCCGAGTCTTCATGGATCAAGTTTAGATGCTTTTGCCTTCCAAATAACTACAAACAGTTAAAAATAAAATAAAATAAAAAAAAGTCAAGAAACGACAGCAACAGCCCAGCACTGAGTCATGTTGTGCGTTTAAACATCAAATGCCTTTACAAATACACAAATACCGTTGTGTCACCCTGGACCTTTCTGATATAAACCATCCTCCTGTGGCACGTGAACACTTTTATCCTCCCACAGGTGAGTCATCAGATCCTGTTACTGGAGCGCGAGGTAGAAAGACAAACTACAAAGTTTGTGTTTGAGGATGCGGATGCACCCCCCCCCCCCCATTGGAAACAAAAAACCTCTATATGTCCTCAATATCCTCATGTGGATGGATCAGAATCTCCATCAGTGCACATAGAACCCAGGTGTGAGACTCACATCATCTCAGCATGCATTATTGGATATCCTTGCTACAACAGGAAGATAAAAAGTTGTGTAAAAGCGTAATCTAGGGGTTTGAAGCTGAAGGTCCAACCCAGATTAAGAAGGTGTAAACCCCCTGAAGCCCCTGGATTTCATTTCCAGTATGCAAACAGAACCAGAGCGTGCCTCAAAATGGACTGAAATGGCTTTTGGTCGCCATGATATGAGCAGAAAGCAAGCGTGTGCCATTAAGTGGGGGACAACTTGACTACGGGGTTCACAGAATCGCAGAGAGAAAACAAAGTTTGGAGCGATTTCGACAGACGAGCGCGGAGAAGAAACGCTGCTCTGTTACATCCTCCATCATAGTCACACATGCACGTTACAAACTGAGGCCCTCAGTCTGCCCAGCCATGCATTACAGGAAGCCATGTTTTCTCCGTTCTTTTGGGGTTTTTTTAGGAAGGAGGACAACAATTAACCCTTTTAGGCCTGCTACTTCTTACTGACACACTGTACGCGCTGTGGCCCCTCCCCTTCCTGTTCTCAGAATGACTGTAACACCGGGGGATAAAGAACATATGTGTGATGTAGTTCTATTGTGAACACACACACACACACATATTCATAACATCGAGAAATCATCTGATGACAACAGAGTAAGTTTTTCTTAATAATCTGACATCAATCACAAACGACATGACCCTTCCCAGGATTCAGCGGGACACACAAAGCACTTTTCCTAAGAACCGGTTTAAACCGGTTGGCGTATGTGTGTGTGTGTGTATGTGTGTGTATGTGTGTCTGAGAGAGAAGCTGAAGCTCATTTAACCCTTCAGATGCTGGACCAGACGACGCCATGCTTCCACAGTGACGGCCATTATACAGTGTGCGAGTGTCTGCTCAATGGGGGGGGGGGACGCTGGGGTGATGATTATTGATTCTGGTGCATATAGTGGTGAAATGATGGTGGGGTAAGTTAAGTGAGGGTGAACACCACCCCACACACACGGAAGTCATTAAACTTTATGATACAGTGCAAAGAAGTTGGGACACAGTGTTTCCACAACGCGTATGACCCAGATAAATCCATGTACGGGCTCCTATCTGAGCCTCAGAGGTTCACACCTAACAGCATCCTATAGGTAACCACTGGCAACCATGGGCTGGTTCAGGTGTGACAACCACCTGGGTGGCAACAGTTTTAAAACTGAACAAATTGGTGCGGACGCCGCCATAGCAACTCCTGCAGAGTTCACCAGAAGAAGAGCAACTAAAAGGCAAAGGAGGATTTTGTCAGGGGACAAGATGTTTTGAACTGCGACGATGGCTTGTTGAAATCTAACTGGCTGATTCAAACCAGTCATCCATCCAATCAAGCTGTAGCCTTTGGAACCATCACGTTAAAATCTCACGTAAAAATAAAGCAGCGATGTGAAAAAGGTTTTTAGCTTTTACAACTTTGCCATGAAGTGAGACTCGTGCCCACAAGAGTGTGCAGAGTCAAACACTTCATAATAAGCAGTATTATATAATTTGGTAAATCCTTGCATTCAATTTAGGTCTGAATAAAACATTAAGCGTGCATTTGCTTTAGTCACACTGCAGGATGTGTAGAGTAACCCTCAGGCGACATCACTCAAATGCTGTCTTACTACTTCTTTTTAACGTTTGATTAAAAAACAAAGCTTTCGTGTTTTCATTTTCCACGACTGAAGATGGAAATTTTTTAAATTTAATATCACAGTGTCAATTTTTTCCCCTTTTTTATAGCACTAGCTCTTTAATCATACAGCAAATATCATTCATGTCATCATGTAAAGTAACAATAGATTTTATAAGAGTTAATAGGCTCACAAATGAGGTTCATTTAACTTGACAGTTCATGTGAACTTTTTGACGCTCTAATACTTTAATCGGGCGTCAGGTTGTTGCCACTATCACATAAATGCTCGCTCGTCTTGTTTTCTGGCCCAAGGAAGTTATTTTTTTATTAAGTAGTCGCTTTTTGATCATCTGTCGCTCAATTGACCATCTTTCATCCCGGCAGACTCACTCAGCCATCGTCGATGTCTGACTGCATCTTCAGTACGTTTTATTCATCTATGAAAACACACTTCTAAACTGCAGAGATTCCACAACCTGTGCAACCCTGAAGCCACACTGCTTTGTAAAACTGCTGCATCAGCTTGTTGATTACTTGAGTTCATCTGTCGAACGCAAAAGTGAAACCAAGACAGACTACAAACGCCTCCGAGGTCTGCTCAATAAAATGGTTGATCTGAGTCGGTATCGCTGAGCTGGTCACCTGATAGCTCCGTGACGTAACTTCAAACTCTTAACAAGTTAATTCTAGATGCACAGATCCCCCTGTATACGTGACATAAGCAGAAAAAGGCTATTAGACAGCTAATCTGCTATACATTTGATGAAATCATGGAGAGTTGACCAAGCAGCTGCGTTGTGACCCCTGCAGTCATGTGCACGAGCTTAAAATGGGGCCAGCCGATGACCCTTTCTAGAACAGTAGCTGATTACGCAATTCAACTCTGGATCAGTCTTGTGTGTGTGTGTGATCACTGCAAGAGCACTTTATGAAAAACAAGTGTCATCGAGTGTCGTCGTTTTATTGGGAATACAGTCACTCTGGAGCGGATAGAAGAACCCGCACATCACACAGCGGTTGTACAACTTCAGCGCACTCTGTCATAACAGGAGACTCAATCATCCCGGCGTCAAAGCAACGCATTCGCCTCTCTTGTCGACCCGTGTTCAACAACCCCTCCGTGACAGCTCGCAAACAATGTCAGATTTCTAACCTTGCAAAGAACACATGACAAAAGGATTTTCTCACATCAACAGCTGGGTGTTTGTTCCACACCTCCACAAACACAATAATTTCTTTTCTCTTTTTTTTTTAAAAAAGCATAAATTTAAAAAATTCAAATATACTCAAATTTTTCTGATATTTCACAAATATAAGTACGGATTTTGACATTTTTTCACAACTTTTGTAGACAACCGGTTGCTCCAAAAAAAAAAAAAAAAAAAAAGGATAAAATTACAGGTTTACTGAGAAAAATCCCCAAACTAAGCAGGACTGAATTCTAGTCGCTCACAAAAACAGTCACAAAATTCACTCAAATAAGAACAGCTGTGGCTGAATTCCAAAAAGTAGAGAGACTTAGATGATTATTGATCCTCTGAAAAGCACTTCAAATATGTCTCCAATGACAGAAGAGTCACGTGGAAATACATTCCCACTCAAAAACCAGAAAAACTTCAAAAAGAAATACCTCCACGAGCGAAACATTTAGAAAATAGTCGTCTGATGTTAGAGCCCTGTGGGTGAAGCGTGGAGGCCTCTGGGAGAAGAATGGACATGTTTGTGTTAGGAGATCAACGGCTGTATCAGTGCAGTCAGAGAACACACACACACACACACACACACACACACACACACACACACACACACACACACTATGCTGATGTCACTTAACTTAGATCTGTCTCAATACCCCACACACACACACCCTCCACATATAAACCTTAACCTCCCAGGTGTGCGTCATGAAAAAGCTGGAACCACGTGACTACAGCGGGTTTTTTTCTAAGGCTCCCATCTGTTAGTGTTAAAAATGAAAAAGCTACTCCCTCACTTCTAGATCCGCCTTCATCGAGATGCGTCGCCAACTTTTCGAGACAAAAGGTGATCAGATGAGTCTGCGAAGAACCACAACACCCCCGCCCCCCCCAAAAAAAAACAAACCAAACAAACCAACCAACAACTGCGATTTAGATTAAAAAGCATTAAAAAAAAAAGTGAACAAACAGCAGGTGATCCAGCCTTTAAAACACGTTTTAAAAGGATTCTCTTGAAACACCGGATTCCTCTGCGTTAAACCAGGATTTTAAAAAAATAAAAATAAAAAAAAAAAGGTCCCACATCCGTCCAGGTGCGTCCAGGTAAACGGATCACGAGGACTTAATGGCTGAAACCTTCCGTCCTCGTCCTGGATCGCTCCGTACTTTGATGACTGGAAGTGTGTGTGTGTGTGTGTGTGTGTGTGTGTGTGTGTGTGTGTGTGTGTGTGTGTGTGTGTGTGTGTGTGTGTGTGTGTGTGTGTGTGTTCAGCTTTAAGAGGAGGAAGACTACGGTTGTCACAGTGAGAAGTAGGAAGATTAGCTACCAGATAGCAGAACCAACACTGGTGCCAAAGGGGAGGGGGGGGGCACAAAGCGGGCATCAGGGTCCAGTGCGACCATTACTGCCCCCCCACCCCACCCCAGTCATTACACCCGACCCAAAGTCAGCCCTTTAACGCTAAACCCGGCCCCCCTACATGTGCAGCCAGCCGGCTTTTTTATTGACACCGCCTCGGAGGAGGCGAGCGCGTTACGCGTTAGCGGCTAACATTAGCTTTACGCCGCGCAAACAAAAACACCAACACCGCTTCACATCCACGAGAACCGATCGGGTCCGAACACCCGTGTCTTTCGACGAGTTTTGGAGTAGTTTAAATCTTCTACTCGCTCGTCTTCTTCACCACCCTCCTCCACCAGCACCACCACAAAAAAAAAAAAAGGGGGGAACCAGAACCGAACCCGAATCGTGGACGTGCCGAGCAGCGGCTCCAAACGCGGCGGCGGCGGGATAAACTTTCAGCCGAAAAACAAAAAGGAAAGTGAGACTCACCGGGACACCTGGAAGTGTCCGCTCCCGGGGAGAAACAACCCAGTCCAAACTATCTCATCGACCGGCCCACGGACGGAGCTCAGCGCCGTGGAGCTGCCGGCAACGAGGCGTTCTAATCCTTACCTCATTTAACGACTTCTAACGCGCGTAATCAGCTCCGTGGATCACGGTCACAGGCTGGCACGCGTAACGATACAATAAAATATATTTTACGCACAGGAAGCCCCCCCATCTCTCCTCCCTCCCCAGTGCTCAACCTTTGGCTCTGCGGAGAAGTGCTACTTTTCAACAGCCCATCAGCTTCTTTATCGTCACAGATAGGTGGAGGAAAAACCTGGCTCCTCTCGACGACTCCGAATAAAATGCTCCCCTTGAATCCACTTACTAAAAAAACTTCGGCTTCCCTTCTTTCAACTTACTCGGTCGCTTTGTTGCCTGCTCTTCACCGATGGCCGACCAAGGAATGTTTAATCTGCAGTTAACCTCGATAAATCGTTGCTTTTTAGAAATCCAGGGGATATCCTCTTTTTTTCGGCCCTCCTCACTGCCGCGTCTGTTGCCAAATAATGCGCCTCAACACACATGGAGCCGCTGCGTCCTCTTTGTGGGCATGCGCACCTCGGCATACCAGGGCGACCTGATCACATCACGTTAGGCATTGACCATCAAGGGCCAAAGCAGGACAACCGTATCAGGGGCCCCGGGCTCCTCGGGTTGATCCATAACTATGCCGGCAAGTGCAGACATCTCCAACACACACTCAATTGTATGCACGTATATACACACACACACTCACAATCCATGTTTAGAGCAGGGACCTATGATGGCTGGAGGTATCACACATTTCCTCCAAAACACTCAGCAGCTTCTTAACTGCTTCCTAATAAATACTAGAGACCAAAACCAGCAGACCACAAGCCGCAGCTCAGAAACACTTCATTGTCTCTCTGGTGTGTACACTGGATCTGGTTATACCACAGGCAAAAACACACAATATATAGACAAAGAGCTATAATACATATTAAACAGCAGTTTGCAAGAGCGTGCAGCGCTAACTAGTGTGTGTGCTCCACGAGACAGCCAAAAAGCACAGATCGGCTTGAGGTGGTGTTGGTCCGTTTGGTTGCCCAGAGGGGGCTTCAGAAGATCCAGTTTATTGTGTTGTTGTTTACTTCTTCAAAATGGGGGATGATTTTGTTTTTTTGCTAGTAGGTTTGCACAAAAACTACTTGAAGGTTTTTCTTTAAACTTGTTGGAAGGTTTGGTCACATGACGGGGAAGAACTCATTACAGTTCAGATTAGCTCTGGATGGATAGGTGGATCTAGGATTAGCATTGTTTGATAAGACTTCATCTTCTTCTTCTTCACTATGTATGTTTAAGACATAAATTACCAGATGGACTCTGATAAAACTTCTAAAATGGGTTAGGAAGAACCTCTTTGAGCAGCTCTGCATAGAGGGCTTTGTTCAGGAGTTTTTGTCTTTTGAGATGAAGATTATTTGACCAATTTTTTCAAGTACATATAATCTATGTGTCAGATGGGGCTGAAGGGTGGGGCACGCAGTCAGCAAATCAACAAACTTTGGACTGGATTTGAATAAAAGATTAGATCCATGAATTTCAGGCTCTTTCTTAAACATTGTGAGATGGGGCTTTTTTGTTTGTTTTAAATAAATTGTGCACAAACTATGCCAGAGGTTTACAGGATTGGGCCGTGTCCCAAAAATAAAATGGTGAACTGTTGTTGAATTGTGGCGTTGATCTGGATGAACTTTACTTTGACAGAACCCTGAAGACGAGCGTAGTGAGTCATGCTGTGTGTTTTGTGGTAATTAGGATTTCAATAAAAGAAATTGTTGAGTGTTTGTGAAGGTATGTGCTCTAGTTAGAGTCCCTTGTAGCTCAGAATTGAGTTTTCTTCAGATTTAACAGGAATTAGCACAATTTAAATACAATATCAAAGTAGGGTGGGTCTTCAATTCATCAATAATGACATAATGCTGTATTACAGAAGGACTCTGTAGTTTACCATTCTATTTTGGTTCACATTTGTTAATAATGTATTTACATAAAACACATGCAGTGAACCTGGAGCCATGTACAACTTAGTATGTGGATGGTGGAAGGTTAGAGGTTAGTAAGGTCACAACAGCCTTTTTGCACCAGAGAGCCTCATTACTGATCAACCGAGTCAAAAGGAAGTCAAGAAGCTGAACAGCATTCAATGATTGTCCCCGGACTAAAAATTCAGTGTCACACAAGCAACCTCAGCCTCCTGTTAACATGTAGGCTCTCATCAGAGAGCTGCATCACGCCTGACGCATCAGCATCACATAAAAATCCCAGCGTCAGCATCGTAGGAAGTCCCTTGATGACCTACGTTGGCAGCATGCTTGACTTAACTGCTCATTAAAATGTAAACCATCAATCAAACCAATTCACAAATAAACCTAAAGCAGAAGGGTCACTTTCCATTTCACATAGAGTTCTCTTGTCTCCAACAAGGACAACAAGCCAGTCTCTGTTAAAGAGATGATCTGATTTACACCAGATGACCTCTTTTTGTAAACGCTGTCAGCTCCAGTAACCCCACCAGGGTCTCAAAGATGGAGGTTATTTACAACCAATACAACTTTATTTTCTCCAATGAGGAAACGAGAGAAATAACAGAGGTAATTATGTCTGGAAAGCTCGAGGAGCGAAGCTACAAGTGCTTCCTCTACTGATGGTGCTGGCCTTCTTTGACTAACCTCAAAGTCTAGAATTGCTACTGGTTTGGTCTTACAGTAAGTGAGAGGCTGGAGTAATGACCAGTAAACTACACTTGCATTTAAAATCAGATCCATACATGAAAACCTGGAGCCCACACAGACACAGAGTTATTACACCCGTAGTTCCAGTAATGCTTCCATAAATGATCCAGCTGCTGTCATTTTTCATAGCAAGACCTTCAAAGAGTGACTGTGAACAGAACCAAATGCACAAACAGTACTGTATATGTACTGTATATGTAAATACACTATATGCGCTGTAAATACACTATATGCGCTGTGATCCTGTGATCTGAGAGCAGTCGTCCAGAGAGACTGTAATGGGCAGGAGTTGTTATTCTCTAACAGGTAGGGGGTGGGGTGTTTGAGTGCTTTGTCAGCATCATTGTGTTCTTTAAATGACAATAAAGCTTTCTCTAGATGATGCTGCGTCATCAGGTCTGATTGTTTCTCTCCTCGTATCCTACCTCTTCATCTCCTGAGGCTACAGTCTGTCTTGTGTGAATGTAATATAAGGGTAATACCAAGGACCTATTCTCTTATAACCATCCTGCGCAAAGGAAAAAAATAATAAGAGCGCTAAAAAACATCACAATTCCTATGGACCTAGTCATCAATAAATATATTTAATATATTTATAGTGTGACAAGTTTATGCCACAGTTTCAGACTGTTGCATGGAGACCCCAATGGAGGCCATGATCCAAAACATGACAATAGAAGAGGTCGTCAATAATGTAAGACATTATAACAGATAAATGAAAACATTCCAGAAGACATGGTGATCTATCCTCTGGGGAGAAAAAATGTTTATACCATATTTTATTGAAAGAAAGACAAAAGAAAGAAAGTCAACTTTATTGATCCCCTACGGGAAAATTATCTTTACACTCTTTACATACGTATATATGTCAAACCATGCATACAAAGTTGTGTGCAGGCCCCCGAACAAGCACAACACACTAGGGGCCTGTAGGCATGCGGTTAGTAGAATTGTTAGTACATGGGGAGGCAGAGTGAAGGGTCGCGACTTCGGGGTGCGCCCCATTGTGATCCATTTACTGGCTGTCAATAAATTGTACATGAATAAACATATGGATGTCATGTGGTGGCACCAGAGGACAAGTCAGAGAATCATTGAGATTCATCCTCTGAGGACAATGATTAGTTTTTTAACCTTTCACTGTGATCCATCCAGTAGGAAGTGGGATATTTCCCTTTGGTAAGTTGTGATAGAACTGACTTCCATTATCTTTATAAGTGTGGATAAAAATGATTGATAAATGATACATAATGAATGATTTTTATTACAGATTAATTTGGCTGATTTTAGTAAAACACATTTTTATTTGTCAGTGAATCAAACTGGTTCCATTAATTTTGACTATTATTGCTGGCTTTGTAGATAAGACTTTACAGTATTTAAACTTTAATGCCGATAAATATGAAGGAAAATGTTTAATAAATGAAGAATCTTTGATTGGAAACAGCGTCGTAGTTTCTTTTTGGTATCTGATCAGATTTGTTTGAAAGTGCTGGAACTGAATGAGATATTGTATGACAAGATCTATTATCAAATGTAAAGCAGTAGGAAGAACACCCGGGGATGATGCCTGGCTGTAGAGAAAATATATAGTCTTTGTTTTAAATATATAATCTAGATGACATAATTCTGTCAGTTTCCATCTCATCTAGTTCAGAGCTGCAAATATTATTTTTCAAAATTATCATTGAACTGCAGTGATCAATTGAGAATTTTTTTCTTTCAGATTTTTTTTTTTTTTCTTTCTCAGATTTAATTCCATTTTGATGATACCAGTCCAGGTGGTGAAATCACACAGAGGTCATTCAGCCATTCTGCTCTCTCTCCCTGTCTCCACGTCGACTAGGCCTAATGGCCGCCTCTTACGACATGACAGCCTCAACTTAATCCTCATTAAGTACTGTAACAATGCAGGAAGTAGCTGCTGCAGTCACGATTAGGACGGCTCACTATTTGGCAGGAAATGGCTCCACTCAGCTGCGTCCAAGACACTCACGGCGTCCCAAAACTTTTCACTTCTCTCTTCCTTTTAAGAAGACGTGGTTTCCCGGCAGAAGCCGACGTGAGCAGTGACATACGGACAGTAGAATATTATACTTTGATAAACTATAAGTTTTTATAGAAATAATGAACGTGCGCTTTCTCGATGTCCGCTAAATACCGAGGAGGCGCAAACATTATAAATAACCCAGACGGTCCCAAAATGTTTTTGAAGAAGATTAGAGATATTTGACACGTAAAAATTCAGGGGACCGATTTTATTTTATTACAACATACACGGGTTTATTTGAATTTGCGAAGAATCTATTAAAATTCGATTTTATATATGTTTATTAGCATATATTTATTTGATAATAAATTCATGATTGATTTTTCGAGAGAAAAAGTCTATAATGTGCAATTAAGTGAATTATAACCTGGTGTATTCTTTCTTTTTTTTAACCTTTAAAGCATCCTGGACTTTTTTTTTTCTTCAAAAGATGATGCATTTGTGGAATGCCTTTTTTGTTTTTCAATCAGATTAAACTGGTGTAAACAAAATCCTCATTCTGTCACTGAGGCTGGTAGCTGGAGAATAAAGTCCAGCAGGATAATCACAAACCAGAATCCAAGCAGGCCTCTCCCAAGTAGATAATCAAATCAACTGCTTCTACCCCAAATGATCTCACACTTGACCTGAGGGATTGTGTTCAAACAACAAACGTCTTGTTTTCCTCTCAGCATATTGAGGTTTAAATATTGTCATACTGCACTTCTATGACTTTCCCTCTGTTTTGCTTCACTCATATGACTCCAAATCCTTTCAAGGGTAGGACAACCTCAGACAGTTTGATGTCAGTCGATATGATTGGAAACATAATGATGAACACTGATGACGTTCATACGCATCACAGACTGCAAAGGTTTAGACACACATGTCATGCTTTTTTTCATAACAACAGTGAGTACAGTAAATGACTAGGTCTTTCATGAGAAAACTACTAATAATGATAAATTTAATTTATAAAGGTACATGTATGAAGATGTTTCTGAACAGGAACAAAAAATAAATATAGATTAAAGTTAAAAAAAAAAGTTAAAATCGACCAAAAAGATCGTAAAACAACAGACTAATGGTCACTCACCTGTAGTAACAAGCTGTGATCTGAATACAACGCACTAATAACTAGAACAGCCATTTCAATGCAGAGTGTAAACCAACCTAACAACATTCAGCTGTTTGATATTGGCCTGCTCATTACTGTGGATTTGCATCACATGATAGTGTTTCTTGTATATCTTTCAACCAGTTTTACAACTATCAAACAAGTGTTTTAATCTATTTTTAATCTTTTAAACAACTTACTTAGGACAGGATACATAGAGTAGGCACTTTTCGTGTTGACTTCTCTCAACACAACACCATTGGTTTTAGATTTTTAAATGCTTTAGCAATAAATACATATATAAAAAAAAGTACACACAGGGATTTGAAACTGTGTGGTGTAATGTGCAGTAGAAGGGTGGTTCTGAAAGTAGACTGAATGATCAGCGACAAATCAATAGTCATCTCTATGAAACACAACATCGCTACTCAGTCATGTGAAAACCTTTCCTACACGCTTCTTTACGATCAACAGTTTGATCATGTGACTTGAACGGTTTGATGCCATAATTATTTCTTTTGCCAACTTTTTCCATTATCTTATCTTAAAGGCTTATGCAGAAAGATACAAATCAACTGAACTTTATTTCTTTTTAATTCATCAAAAGTGACAAAAATGGATGTTAAGCACCGTTAAAATGACAATGAAGGACACTCCAAGCAGACACTGGGTTCATAACATACTATAAAATGTTCACATGAAAACTGGCATCCACACTGTTATGTTGCAGATGACCAAAACAGAATAAAAAATGTTGTTAATTAAAATAATAAAGCACATAAACAATAAATAAATTGTAATTTTTACCATTGAATGAAAATATATTGATATATTAAAATTTTATGAAAAGCAACAAAGAAAAAAGCAAATCAGAAAAAAGCCCACTTTGAATACTTTAAATACAAGTAAGAATTCCATCTCATAAATCATTTAGCGTGAAACTTCACCTCTTACATAAAAAGTCAAAGGAAGCTTTAACATAATTAAAGCATAATTATTTAAGGAAGATAATGAATTTTAAAGTAACTCAGTCTCCTGTCATGAATCACACTCATGTTACTTCATTAACTTATATTAACTTCAAGTGACGCTGTGTTATATGTGATGCTTTACCTTAAATCAGTGTGATTAACTTTGATGGAAACATCAAACATGACAAAAATACTTAAATTCAAAGATACAAGCATAAATATTTTTGGAGGCCTGAAGACAATAAAATAATTTACAGATAAGTGCTGCCACCTTCTGGAAGAATTCAGTACAACAGGAATACAGAGCAGAAGAAAAAAAAATACATGGGAAAATATAAAAAGTGAGTTCCAGCATAGAACATTTGTGCAAAGAAGTAACAGTCAATCTTAATATTGTTGTTGTTTTCTTGACTTCATGCTAAATTACCACAGTATGTGAAAAACTTCTGCTGCAGTGAGGTAAAATAGTAAAACTCTACAGGGTCACGTGAAGTCAGGGAGCAGATCAACTGCTTCTAATGCTGATCTAGAGGTTTCGTGGTACAAACTGTATCTAAATGTATCCAAACTATTAATGTGCATCAGAACAAAACAACCATTACAAGTTCTCCATTCTTTTCTCATTCCAAGTAAAAAAAAGAAAATCCTCCATGACGGATTTGTAAGACTGGGCTATACAAATCTTCTGCTTAACATGGAACAGCATGATCAAAACATGCTGTGTCTGTATATTCTATATACCAGTGAATCTAAATCTCACGAAGACCTTCTCTTCTAAACGTGAGCTCATGATACCAAAATGCTTTCAACAAAGCGTCAACTACTTTAATCTATTCATGATGCCGGTGCCTCGGATTAATGAAGGAATACAGCGAAAGGAGGAGTGCCACGTGGCAGAATGCACCTTAATCATTATGCCTCCTCTTCCTCTCACCCTTTGTTTTTCCCTGCAGTCTCTGTCCGGCTTCTCGCTTGTCCTGTGAGGCTGGGTTTTTGTTCTCAGAAAAGGCTCGCCAGGCTGGCCGCAGGTCCGTTCTGAGGCTGGAATTGCACAGGGGGGAGGCCTACGGTCCACTGGAAGACATGCATAGTTATTACTTCCATAACCCAGACAGAGTGGAGTGGCTCTCTGTTTACTGAGAGACGCCCTGCTTACACTGATCAGGTTGTGCTCAGGGAGGCTACAGGCTGCGATGTGGTCCTGCAGGAGTTGCTGGGAAAAGTTCTGATGCATCTGGGCCACCTCGATGGCATCTATGGTGTTTCCACAAGCTTTGTTCAGGTCTACTGGGAAAAAAAGTAGTGAGTTTGGATATGCTTGTTCGTAACCCCGGACAACCAACCAGTCATCAAATGGACACAGGTGAAAACATAACTCTCCCCTTCCCAGCTGTGACTTACTGTACCTTTGAGCAGTGCGGAGGACCAGAGGCTGCACGGACATGTCTGGGATTTTGCTGGCCAGCTGCATTGCAGGAACCACAATGTTGTTACTTTCCTTAAAAAAATAGAGAACCAGACAAAGCATTAGATTATTCTGCATGTGTGTTCTCATGCAGATGAGGCGTGGTCATACGGACACTCACCCTGTGGTTGCCCAGGACAAAATGTGGCCTAACAGGACCAGTGAACAGGCGGTCAGCCTGTTTAAATCCTCAGCGTTAGACATCTTCAGGGTCTCCCGTAGAAATCTTCTGTTGGTACAGGTTTACATGATTAGATACAGTAGAGACCCTGATTTGGTACAAGAGAGAGAACAGACATGACGTGTCTGGTATTAAAAAAAAAGGCTGATGTAAGCGAGACGAGAAGTTTGCTGAAAATGTTTAATTTTCAGCAAACTGTTAGGGTAAAAAAAATCTTATGAAAAAAAATGTCAGGATTAGGAGACATAAATTTTCAATTGAGGATATTTCATAAAGGATTCAAATATTCTGTTTCATTCATGGTTTAGTCGGCATCCTTGAATCTTGATGTTCAGGGTCCTATCTTCTTACCAGCAGCGTATGAAGCTGGGCAGCGTGATTCGTAAAGAGCCTGGGCGACTGTTGGCAGAGCTGACAAACCTGAGAAATCTAAAAGGAGAGAAGATCCGTCACAATCTGACATCACAACCAAAAAGCTTCTGGATGAACGGTTTAAATCTTGTAACGCCATGGCTTTGTGTCCAGTGACCAGCCGGCACATGATGATATGCTCCAGCAGGATGACTTGAAACGTGGACAGGATGGGACTGCTGTCCAGCACTTTAACACATACCAGCGGACCAGAGTGTGTTCAAGGTCACCGTCAAAAGCAGTGAAAAGGTCCCAGCACACTTACTCTTCAGCTTCTCCAGCTGCATAAGAGCTTTGTCTGTGTATTTCTGAGCCTTCTCCAAGTAGCCTGCCTGCATGTGGTGCATCACTGTCACCTGTAAACAATAACAACAACAGAATAAGACACAGTGGTGCAGCTCCTTCATCCACATTCACGCTAATACGTTCATTTTTACAACGCCTGAGCGTGTTTGTGGTGAATCTCACCAGGTACACGAGCACACACATGTGCTCTTTGGGCAGCCAATGGAACAGAGCTGCTGGATTGGTGGGAAGGATCTCATCATCTTGGGAGAGTGGAAATGGTCTGGATGCACTGCTGGAGCTGCTTCAGACACGGCTTCACGCTCTTGACCTGAACCCAAGTCAGAGATTGCAATTATGTGTAGCTTTGTGCAGCATATGTTATTAATAATGTCATTCAGCTCTTGATATGTAATTTTAGAGCTATTCCAGCCGGAGGGACTCCTTCTGAATGTGGTTTCCTTGCCAGTTCTCTACAATGGTCCCACACAGCGTCAGCAGAGGGTGCACCTCGCTCAGCTTACGCTCCATCAGCAGCAGCTGCGGAGCCGCACATGCATGTGCAGTTTAGAGAGCTGCATGCTCAGGAAACAACACAAATGATTTGTAATGCCTTAAATAAGAGAAATATCCCATCTTACCATTCCTTTACTGAGTAGAAACAGAGCTCTAGAGGGAAAAAGAACAAGAAACTTGTGAGATAGTGAAGTCTGAAGCATGAGCGCTGTCTTATCTTACATTGGATCTGTTTACCTCGTGTACTCAGCGCCCATGACTCTCGCATACTCCGCTCCGACTCCCAGGAGATCACAGGCAGATACCAGGTCCTTCTCCAATGCATGCAATTGCTGGGAGAGAGCACACATGTAAATTGAAAGTGATTTAAAATCATCAAATACAAGGATATTTGTGTGTATATATATATATATATATATATATATATATATATATGTCTTACTGCCAGTTGAAAAAGCAGTCTGCAGTGCCAATAAGGAGTTTGCTGAGAAATCTGGATGGCCTTCCGCAACACTGGTTTCACAGAGTCGACCAAGTTCTTGAAAAAAAGAAGAAAAAAAAGCAAGTTCATAAGATGATGGAAAACAACCACGCAGACGCAACACACAGTTTCTTGTTTTTGCATGAGATTTGCACCCACCTGCTGACAGTAGAACTCTTGACAGGATAATCGCTGCTTCAAACTTGACATCTTCAAATTGAGAGATCTGAGTAAAAATCAGGATCAAGGATTATCACCAAAGTAAACATATAGATACATAGAAAGGGACAAAAACTATAGAAAGCCCTCAAAAACGAGTATTTATCAGCTGTTTGACAAAACCATACCAAGCAGGAATAACTTTATAGTTTGGTAGAGTTGTTTTAAAATTCGATGGTGCTGGTAAACAGCGACATGTGGATCCATCCATAGATAAAATACATTTATTTATTATTTAACATGAAATGAAAATTAAAGGTAAGACTTAATAAAAAGGATACTTGCCTGGATATGAACCACTGTGGGGAGACAAATGGAGCAGACTGTTAGTGCTTCACACTGACGGTCGGTGAACCGGAGTTCTGCTCACCGCCTTCTCCAGGTGAGTCTGCGCCAGATCGCTGTTCTTCGTGTGTCGGTACAGAACCGAACCCAGCTGCAGGTGAGTCGGAGCCTCGACCCGGGGGGGGGGCGGCTTGAACTGAAACACCGCCTGCAGACGGATCTTCGGCGGACTCGACGTGCAGAAGTGTTCCGCAAAGCCCAGCAGGGCGAGGTACCAGCGCTCCAGGGTGTCCGGGTTCGCTGCCATCCCGAGACTCGGGCAAAAATGAATGGACTCACATCTGGACACACGTCCGGACTCACACACACACAACTTCCACTCTGTTTCTACCTCATCCTTCTTCTTCTATGAGCTTTGACTAGAACTTGTAACCCAAGTGTTGTAATACTGTCACCTAGTGGAATTAGGTAAACTCTACAGACGGGTAGGGTAGGGTAGGGTAGGTCATGGTAGGGTAGTTTAGGTAGGGTAGGGTAGGGTAGGTCATGGTAGGGTAGGGCATGGTAGGTAGTGTAGGGTAGGGTAGGACAGGACAGCACAAGACAAGACAAAACACAGGGTGTCTGACTTCAGATGAGTTTGAGTCCCTTAATAGTTGATGTCACCAGCATTGTTTGACCCATCAAAGAGAAACGGTTTTTGATGTTAAGTTGTGCACAAAGCAAATTAATATAATGAAGAAACAAGAGTTGCTGTTGTTGTTGTTGTTTTTTTGTTGTTGCAAATCTATGTTTTCATATTTCTTATTGTTCTTGTTGTTGATGAGACCCAACACAGTCGTGTTGTCTGAAAACTCTATGAAGAGGTTGGAACTGAAAGTTGGTGTGCAGTTGAGGGTCAGCAGAGTGAAGAGGAGGGGGCTCAGTACACATCCTTGGGGGGCTCCCCTGTTCAGCGTGATGGTGCTGGAGGTGTTGTTACTGACTCGGACTGTTTATGGACCAAGCTGGTCCATAAACTTAATAAATTGAAACACACGAACATGCACACACACGCACACACACACACACACACACACACACACACACACACACACACACACACACACACACACACACACACACACACACACACACACACACACACACACACACACACACACACACACACACAGCATACTTAATAAATTTGTTTCAAGGAACCAAGTTTTGTACAAATTGTAGAAACTGTAAGTGTTTGACTGACCATGTGGCCTAATGGATAAGGTGTCTGACTTCAGATCAGAAGATTAAGGGTTCAAGTCCCTTCATGGTTGAATGAAAATGTCTACAGTCATGGAGCAATAGAATTTATTTTCTTGTGCACAAGACAAGTTGCATGAAGCAATACCGGGCCTGGTGGTGCGCATAATTCCAAAGTTAAATATTCACTGGCCGACAGTACTACTGGTCCTAATCGTATGCTTTCATATTCCTACAGATGTTCACATGAACAAATCTGTTGCCTCAACTCCAGTATTTTGAGTTGAGGCAACATACTGGAGGAATGTTCACTATCAATGTGATGAGTTTCTCCAGCAGAGAGAACGGTGGGTATTAACACCACCCAGTCTTCAGTAACACTGCATGATAAAAGTTGTTAATTTGTCAGATTCCTTTTTGCTTATTTCCACTGATGACAAAATTAACTCCGAGCATCTCAGCTAGTCAAAAGAACAACACCTGCCTGATAGACCCCATGCCCACTCCCTTAGATAAAGTCTTGGTTAAGTCTAAACATAATCTCTATGAAGCCTTCCAATCTGGACTCAGACCCCACCACAGTACTTAGACTACCTACATCAAAATCAATACTGAACACCTCTTCACTACAGACTCCAGCTGTATCAATATCCTCATCCTTCTGGAACTCTGCAATGTTTTCAATGTAATTTCCTGCTTCATCCTCTTGACCCATCTTACCCAGTACTTCAGCGTGACTGGTGCAGTTATGACCTGGTTTCATTTCTACCTCCCCCACAGAAAACAGTCTGTTATGATAATGGTTCCAGCTCCATCCCTTGTCAGATACAAACGTATCTGACAAGAGTCAGTTCTTTGTCCTATACACCATCTACATGCCACTCCATGGTCACATCATCCTACACTGTGGTCTCAGCTTCTGTCAAAGCTAAACATATTGGTGCCCATTTATGCAAACAAAACTGTCTAAATACTTGTTTTATTCTGCTGATCAACAAATTTGTCTCAGGGAACCAAACTTTGAAGAAATTGTAAAAACTGTAACCTTTTAACTGACCATGTGGCCTAATGGATAAGGCGTTTGACTTCGGATCAGAAGATTGAGGGTTGGAGTCCCTTCATGGTCAAGTGAAACATCAGTATTGTCTGAGCAGTCACTGAGAAATGGACTGTAATGTTGTCTTATGCACAAGAAGAAAGAAATGCACTTTAGTAATCCACTTGGAGAAATTATCCTTTCCCTCTTCTTTTCCTTTCAGCTTTTCCCTTCAGGAGTCGCCAAAGCGAATCAATTGCCTCCATCTAACCCTGAAGTTGCATATTCACTGGTCCTAATGTTTAATCTATCCAAATTTGTCCAAAAAATGAGTCGTATATATCAATATGAAATCACTGCAGAGGAACTGGGAGTGTACCATTAACCATTAACCAGTACCATTTAACCATGCCAGTGAATTTGACATATTCACTGGCATGGTTACAAAAAATGTGTTGCATGTGTCTTCATGCTTGTTCATGCTTTTGAAAACAAAAACTTATGTTTTCATATTCCTATTCATATGTTTTCTTGTACTTATTAACAACAATTTTTTGGGGGGGGAACCAAGTTTTGAACAAATTATAAAGATTCCAAAGGCATCTGACTTCAGATCAGAAGATTAAGGGTTCGAATCCCTTCATGGTTGAATGAATGTTGGTGACCATTTATGCAAACAAAACTGTCTAACTTGATTAAGTCTACCATTTTCATGTGCTGATCAACAGCAAATTTGTCTCAAGGAACCAAATTTTGAACAAATTGTAAAAATTGTAGACTTTTGACTGACCATGTGGCCTAATGGATAAGGCGTCTGACTTCGGATTAGAAGATTAAGGGTTCGAATCCCTTCATGGTTGAATGAGTGTTTGTGACCATTTATGCAAACAAAACTGTCTAACTTGGTTAAATTCACTTTTTTCTTGTGCTGATCAACAACAAATTTGTCTCAGGGAACCAAATTTTGAACAAATTGTAAAAATTGTGGACTATTGACTGACCATGTGGCCTAATGGATAAGGCGTCTGACTTCGGATCAGAAGATTAAGGGTTCAAATCCCTTCATGGTTGAATGAATGTTGGTGACCATTTATGCAAACAAAACTGTCTAACTTGGTTAAGTCTACCATTTTCATGTGCTGATCAACAGCAAATTTGTCTCAAGGAACCAAATTTTGAACAAATTGTAAAAAATTGTGGACTATTGACTGACCATGTGGCCTAATGGATAAGGCGTCTGACTTCGGATCAGAAGATTAAGGGTTCAAATCCCTTCATGGTTGAATGAATGTTGGTGACCATTTATGCAAACAAAACTGTCTAACTTGGTTAAATTCACTTTTTTCATGTGCTGATCAACAGCAAATTTGTCTCAGGGAACCAAATTTTGAACAAATTGTAAAAATTGTGGACTATTGACTGACCATGTGGCCTAATGGATAAGGCGTCTGACTTCGGATCAGAAGATTAAGGGTTGGAATCCCTTCATGGTTGAATGAATGTTGGTGACCATTTATGCAAACAAAACTGTCTAACTTGATTAAGTCTACCATTTTCATGTGCTGATCAACAGCAAATTTGTCTCAAGGAACCAAATTTTGAACAAATTGTAAAAATTGTAGACTTTTGACTGACCATGTGGCCTAATGGATAAGGCGTCTGACTTCGGATCAGAAGATTAAGGGTTCAAATCCCTTCATGGTTGAATGAATGTTGGTGACCATTTATGCAAACAAAACTGTCTAACTTGGTTAAGTCTACCATTTTCATGTGCTGATCAACAGCAAATTTGTCTCAAGGAACCAAATTTTGAACAAATTGTAAAAATTGTAGACTTTTGACTGACCATGTGGCCTAATGGATAAGGCGTCTGACTTCGGATCAGAAGATTAAGGGTTCGAATCCCTTCATGGTTGAATGAGTGTTTGTGACCATTTATGCAAACAAAACTGTCTAACTTGGTTAAATTCACTTTTTTCTTGTGCTGATCAACAGCAACTTTGTTTCAGGGAACCAAATTTTGAACAAATTGTAAAAATTGTAGCCTTTTGACTGACCATGTGGCCTAATGGATAAGGTGTCTGACTTTGGATCAGAAGATTAAGGGTTCAAATCCCTTCATGGGGTCGGCAGTGGCTCAGTTGTCGAGCGGGTCGTCCAATGTTCCCAAGATCGGAAATTCTATTCCTGCTCCTGCCCGGCCACCTTGGAGTGTGAGCTGACAGTGGGAGGTGTCAGCTCACCTCCTACTGCTGAGGCGCTGTTGAGCAAGGCGCCATCCCCTTTACAAGTTGCTCCTTCAGAGGCAGCTAAGAAGGAGCTGTCCGCCTACCTACCTCTCACTGCATGCCTACAGGCCCACTTACGTGTGTGTTACAATATATACAGTATATGCAGTAATCCTTGCTTATTTGCGCTTCAAGATGCCCGGCTTCACGTGTAGTCACGTGATACTGTATGCTTATGCTATTGACTGACAATGGAAGTGGAAGTGCACTGCGATCAGAGACTCATGGAATGCAGCGCACTTCCATGAAACACAAAAGTGCTTTAAACAGTCCATAAGAGTGTGAGGAAAGGTAAAACCGATATAAGGTGGTTTAATATTATGGGGAGGTTTCATAAATGTTTAAATTACTGTAAACAATAAAAGAAATAGTTCGTCGCTATATCATGTGGGCTGGAAAATGAATTTTTCTGGTCATAGTTCTTGGTTTGTTTACATGTTAGTGTGGTGTATGTCTTGTGGTATGTCCTGTTTTGTTTGTTTGAGCAGTGGATATGTGCAATTTCCTCCGGGATTATTAAAGTATCTATCTATCTATCTATCTATCTATCTATCTATCTATCTATCTATCTATCTATCTATCTATCTATCTATCTATCTATCTATCTATCTATCTATCTATCTATCTATCTATCTATCTATCTATCTATTTATCTATCTATCTATCTATCTATCTATCTATCTATCTATCTATCTATCTATCTATCTATCTATCTATCTATCTATCTATCTATCTATCTATCTATCTATCTATCTATCTATCTATCTATCTATCTATGTAAAGAGCTTATTTATTGTTTGACTGCATCTCATGCACCAAACTGTATTGCTAGGTATGCATAATTTTTCATTTTTCCTTGTGAACAATAACTGCATATATTTCAAATACCGCTCAGTAGGGGACATTTTTCAAAGGTATTTGTGCTTTCAATTTACACCCTACATAATAAGTAAATAGAAAATAGGTTAAAAAATGTCAATTTTTTCTTTAAGTCTGTATTGACCATCACCATGACTTGGTAATATACTGTACACTTGCGTACACCTTTTTGTTCAGCGTATTATAACTGTATATCTATAGTGGTCATCCCCAAAAGTCAGCTAATTGTTCCCTGACACATGTCTAACCTATGAAAAGTTCATCAAAATCATTAAGCAACTTTTCAAGGTCTTCTTTGACAAACATAAAAGAAAAACAGACACAGACTTTTCATTAAATACACGATTTCTATAATGACTAGTTCAGAAGTGTTAGCATTGAAAACCCCCTGAATCTATTTACCGAATCATCAGTTTTAGCTCAGCATGGCAGTCTTAAGACTTAAAGGCTTAAATTGTGGACCTTGACTTTGCAGCACAATGCAGCTCTATATAATTACAATTATACAACTCCCACACTCCAGCCATATAGTAGCCTGGTGCTCTCGCTATAGTTACTCAGTCTTTAATTTTAGTCAGAGAACATAGTTCTCACATTATATTTATCCTGCTCTTTATTGCTAATGTGAGAGCCTGGCTCTCATACAATAATTATCTTGTTCTTTATTGTTAGTTAATACATGGTTCTCATGGGAAGTTCACAAGCCTATTGGCTTCTACTCGTCAGCCTTTTTTTCCCCCGGATGTTGTTGTTGATGTTGTAAGTGTGATGAATGTGTGAAGTCTGTTACATTAACATGTCTGAAAAAAATAAACTTAAAACATAAAATATAAAAAAATAAACTTAATATTTTTAATACATAAAAATATTCTATTCTTTAGCTCTGCATATCCCCTCTGACCAGAATGTTCACCTGAATGTCTGCCTGAATGAATGTGGCCTCAGCGTTCTCTCGCTCTGGAGTTTCATTGTTTGAAAAAATTGGTCAGAGATTTAGTGTGACCCAAGAACGCACAGCACAAACTCTGAGTTATATTTGGCCCATTATTGTCACTTTTTACTTCATTCTTCTGTGTGAAAACATCTGTCTGATCTCATTAAGACAAACTACATCATTAAAAGAAAATTTGGAGTTAGTCATGACAAAACAGTGACAATAATAGCATAAAAAATACATCTTACGAAATGCAACCACTACAGATGAAATGACCATTTGTTACAGAAGGTCCATCCATCCATCTTCCACCGCTTATCCGTAGTCGGGCCGTGGGGGCAGCAGCTTCAACAGGGAGCCCCAAACTTCCCTTTCCTCGGCCACATCCACCAGCTCTGACTGGGGGATCCCAAGGCGTTCCTAGGCCAGTGTTGACATATAATCCCTCCACCTGGTCCTGGGTCTGCCCCGAGGTCTCCTCCCAGCTGGATGTGCCAGAAACACCTCCCTAGGGAGGCGTCCCGGAGGCATCCGCACCAGATGCCCAAACCACCTCAACTGACACCTTTCCACACGAAGGAGCAGTGGCTGTACTCTGAGCCCCTCGCGAACAGCAGTGTTTCTCACCTTATCTCTAGGGGAGACACCGGCTCTCCGTCTGAGAAAGCCCATTTCAGCCGCTTGTATCTGTGATCTTGTTCTTTCGGTCATGACCCATCGCTCATGACCATAGGTGAGGGTAGGAACAAGATTGAACGGTAGATGGAGAGCTTTGCCTCTCGGCTTAGCTCCCTCTTTGTGACAACAGTGCGGTAAAGCGACTGCAATACCGCTCCTGCTGCCCCAATTCTCCGTCCAATCTCACGCTCCATTGTTCCCTCACTCGTGAACAGGACCCCGAGATACTTAAACCCCTTCACTTGTAGAAGGACCTCATTCCACACTCGGAGAAGGCAGTCCACCGGTTTCCTGCTGAGGACCATGGCTAATCCTCATCCCCGCCGCTTCACACTCGGCTACAAACCGGACCAGTGAGTGCTGCAGGTCACAGGCTGATGACGCAAACAGGACCACATCATCTGCAAAAAGCAGCGATGCAATCCTCAGGCCTCCAAACCGTAAAGCCTCCTCACCATGACTACGCCTCGATATCCTGTGCCTGAAAATCACAAACAGAATTGGTGATAAAGCTCAGCCCTGGCGAAGGCCAACAGCTACTCGGAACAAGTTCGACTTACTGCCGAGAACCCGAACGCAGCTCTCACTTTGGGCGTACAGGGATTGGATGGCCCTGAGGAGAGGCCCCCTCACCCCATACTCCCGCAGTACTTCCCACAGTATATCCCTGGGGACTCGATTATACGCCTTCTCCAAGTCTACAAAACACATGTAGACTGGATGGGCATACTCCCAAGCCCCCTCTAGGATCCCTGTGAGAGTAAAAAGCTGGTCCGTTGTTCCACGACCAGAACGGAACCCACATTGTTCCACCTCAATCTGATGCTCGACAATCGGCCGGACCCTCCTTTCCAGCACCTTGGAGTAAAGTTTCCCAGGGGGGTTGAGGAGTGTGATGCCCCTGTAGTTGGCACACACCCTCTGGTCCCCCTTTTTAAAAAGAGGAACCGCCACCCCAGTCTGCCACTCTTTCTGAACCATTCTTTGTCTGGCCCTTCACCTGAGACCTGTTTACCTTGGGTGACCCTACCAGGAGTACAAGACTCCCGACAACATAGCTCCCAGGATCCTTAGGCCACACAAACCTCTCCACCATGATAAGGTGATGGTTCCTTGGAGAGGTGTTACAGAAGGTATTTTTGGAAATAAAGTAGACGTGACAAAATTGGCAAATAATTACAAACCTTCTCTCTCCACACTAAACATACCCCCTGAATTAAATTTAAAGGATGGGAAAAGACTCTATTATTCTCTGGTGATTCTTTCCACAGCGGAACTAATGTTTGTGTCCTATGTTCTAGCCGAGAATATTTATAAGTCGGACGCTACGTGGAATTTTCTATTCACTTACGTCATTACGCAAGATTTACGTCTTTCGTGTAACAGTGGCTGTTGTTTCATTGATAGCTGAAGAGGCTGTTTGTCACTGAGTTATAGGAACATTTAAGTGTTACGCTATTTCTTCCTTCGTATATATTGAAGTGTGTTTTGACGCTAACTTTATAAACTTCAAATCCGCAGTCAGCGTAAGGAGTAGTAAGTCTAGCTAACAATAGCTATTTCATGCTAACTCTGGCTAGACTTCATCAGCGACATTTTTTTTTACGTCTTTTGACATCAACGTTATCCGAATTAATTTAATCGTTGTTTGAAATGGCGAAGCATAGAATCACACAGGAAACCTTTGACGCTGCCGTCAGGGAAAACATGGAGGAATTTGAGATGGATCCTGATGAAGCTTTGAGGGATACTGTACAGCAGTTCGAAATTCAAGGTAACAGCGGAGATGCAAATTTAAACTTGGAACTTATCTGCAAAAAAGATTTTAAGCAGTTCTAATGACATTATGTCCATCTAGTTGATATTCTCACATCTTCTCTTTTGTTATCCCTGAGTCCATCAGGGAGGTCGAGAACACAAAGTTGATTACAACCTGTGATTTGTGATTTGCAGGTGTGGATCTCAGCTGTATAGTAAAAGCTGTGCCAACTGTGTCGTCTGATGAGCAACAAGAAGAGCAAGCACACGAAGTTTTACAGGTGAATCCTGACTTGTTTTGATGACAAGGTCTGCTTCCTGCAAAAGTATCCAAATGTCACTCTGTGAATCTTCTTTTTAACCTCGTAGGTTTTGGATGTCCTCCGAAATAGAAAAGACTCTGACAGTGTTACAGAGTTGATGGCAGATGTAAAACGCTTTGCGGAGCATTGCTCACTTGGATTTGGCCAGAGGTACCTTGCTGCCCAAAAAGATGCCTACCCTGTCATCCTCTCTTATTGTACAAAAACCTTGGAGGAGCGGGACAGTCTGGTGACAACCCTCTCTGCTCTAGCTGCTCTGACAGATGGACAACCAGACTTGTTGGATGCAGAAGGCCAGCAGCTCCTTTTGGATGTCCTTAAGAAGTACCATGCAGACTCGTCTGTGACATGTAAAGCCATCCACGCTGTGCGCCACTGCTGTCTGAAACACGAACAGAACAGGCAAGATTTGGTAAAAGGTGGCATCCTGTCTCTTCTGACTGATGCCATTAGACAACACAATGGATGTGCTGAGCTGGTCAAGGAGGCCTCTGTGGCTCTCAGGGTCATGACCTTTGACGATGATGTCCGAGCTACGTACGGACATGCTCACGAACATGCTAAGAGTATTGTCTTGGAGCACGATGGATTGAAGGTTTTAATTGAGGCTGCCAAAGGTAGGAACAGCTGATCACAAATATATGTTCATGTGCAGGATAATAGTGTCAGAGTCTTTAGGATCTTTGAAATAAGATTGTGATTTTGTTTCTTGTTTTACTCCACCACAGCTAACGTTGATAATACTTCTATTCTGAGTGAGCTTTGTTCAACTTTATCTCGTCTGGCTGTACGGAATGAGTTCTGTCAAGATATCTGTGATTTGGGTGGATTGAAACTCATGATGACGCTGCTTGCGGACAGTTACGAGACACCGGTAATCAACCTAAAACCAAAGAATTCTGACTGTAACTGATTCAAATTTAAATGTGCTCTACACAGATCTGTTTTTTTTTTAATGCAGGAGTTGGTACGTCAGGTTTTCAGTGCAATACGAGCGGTAGCAGGAAATGATGACGTGAAAGATGCAGCAGTTCATGTTGGCGGAGTCCAGCTTATTGTCATTGCCATGAACAGACACATGAATATCTCAGCAGTGAGTATAATGTCACAGCTACACGCTCATGGATTCCAAATGGGGCATTTAAGATTTACTTGATCTGGTGTATGAATAGACTCAGAAGATGCTCTAAGCTGGTGTTCACGTTCTGCTGCAGGTGTGCGAGCAGGGCTGTGCATGTCTGTCTGTGCTGGCTTTGCGTAAACCAAACAACTGCAAAGTCATCATGGAGAATGGAGGCGCCTTGGCAGCTGTTCAGAGCATGAAAGCGCATACTGATGTGGCCAATGTGCAGGTATTATAAGATGTAATGAATAATTAATTTATTTACTTGGAAAAATCAGGCAGTCTATCAACTCTTTAAACTCCTGTTTTGTTTTTTTATGAATAGAAACAGGCATGTATGCTGTTGAGAAACCTGGTTTCACGTTCGCAAAGCTACAACCAACAAATCCTGGAAATGGGAGCAGAGGCGCTAATAACCAAGGCCATCAAGACACATCAAGACTGTGGTGATGCGGGTAAAGCAGCCCTTAGAGATCTGGGATGTCAGGTGGAGCTAAGAGAGCTGTGGACCGGCAAACATAGCAGCCTATCCAACTGAAAGCAAAGGAAGAAATTCATGTCGGCCCAGGCAGAAGTGTCACAATAGTGCTAATCATAGCTTTTCATATTTGTTAAAAGCAGTTGATAAAGATACCTTGTGAGCAGGTTGCCTCTCCCACGCTATGACTTTGAAAGGTTAAATATACAGTCAAGTAATCTGATCATGCACCAATGTGACATTGTGCAAATAGTCTTTAACAGTTTGTTTCCTATGAAAATAAGAGTCTTAATTATTAACAAAAACAAAGGCACACAACAAAAAACATCAGCACCATACGTTTCTCCGTTGACACAACAAGAGTATCGAACATTTGACACAATAGAGTAGAGTATAACTTTATTGATCCCTTAAGGAGGTTCCGTCAGGGAAATTAACATCTTCGTCAATCCGTAATGCGTGTGGTGCCTATCAGTATTGATTGCAGTAGTAATCAATGATGATGTCATCCTGTGAGACAATGGTCTACAGGTCCTTTAACTTGAACTAAAAAAATCTCTGGTGTGTTTTTAAAGCAGTGTTTTTATTTTTATCAATCCAAGCAACGTACATGTGATCCCACAATGTTTTGGCTTGCATGAACTTTTTTTTAAGGGATTTTCCACAGCACATTTTTTTTATATTTCACGTTTCTGTGTTATGTGTCATGGATAATTGGCAATATATTCGCTGCAGTGTAAACAGCTAAATGCTAGTTTTTGCAAATTTTTCTCGCATTGAATGAATGAAGTTGAACTTTTTTGGATGCTAGAGGTAAATGTTCTGTTTTGCATTTTATTTTGTGCATAAGTGAGAACTGCTAAATGGACCAGTGACAATGCTGAATGACACATTATACATAGTTTTAAAAGAATGTAGGTATTTCACCATTATTTTCCTGTGTGGTGTCACCTCAGTGTATACTCCGACAGTACATACTTCTCTCATACAAATAAAATTCAATGGATGAATTTGCCGTGTCAGTGGCATGTCTCTACCCCCTCTGCTATCATAATGTACATACAATATACAGTACAACATATGGTTCATGTCAACCACCTCCAAACATTTTGATCCAGATCCACTGAACATAACGCTAGCACACCATGAACTGTACATGCCAGGCTGTGTTTATTTCATAAAATGGTTTATTTTTGTCAAGCTGTATTTTATAGATCACCTCTGTTGTTCCTGAGGTTTGGGAGGCTGACTCTCCAGTCAGTCACCAGCTACATTTCATTTTGAGTTTGCGCTGATCGTAGCCGGCAGTTGTTGATTGTCCTACTTTTTTAAAATTTTATTTAAATTTTCACGATATTAGATGATTAAAAAATGACCCATTTTTGTTCAACATTAACGCATAGACTAAGTATGTGGGAAAAAATGTTCGGGGGAAAAAGTCAAGATAAACTATCAAACCTCCTCTTGCTAACTGTACCTCACGCCCCCTTCTACCGACCTATCAAAACAAACCTCTTTAAACTTCATTTCCCAGAATGCCTCTGCTCCCGTCCTTGCTCGCGCTTCCTTCTGTCAAGCTAACTACCTCGGACCTCTGACAGAAGTAGTAACGGGAGGAATACAGCTGCATGGACGGATATAGTCAGTCAGTGAAAGTCGTTGCAGAAGTCATGAGTGACAAACATGTGTACCAGACAGCACCTGGACAGTAGGGGACTTTGTTTTTTAAACCAAACCTGAAGGTTATTGAATTTTTCATTAACGCTGTCGACTGGAGTAGCATTGTTATTATTGCAGCAGCCGTAGCTAACCGCTAAGCTAGTATTACTTAACCTGCTAACTTCGAAAGAGAAGAAGAACCTGCTGACTTTTTGTATCGGCGCACAAGGAGAGGAGTCTAAGAGGAAAGTAGGGGGGTATAAAAGCATCACAAGTCTCAAGGTAAGGAATCGAGTGTCTGGAAGCGACGACAGCTAAAGTTAGCTGCATAAACAAGCTGTTATTTGGACAAGTTTGGACTGGAGGGTGCAGCGGTCGGTATGGATATGCACCAATGGTTTTCGATGAATGAACGTCTTACTGTTGAGCAACAGAACTGAATGTTAACACACAGTTTAACACATGAATTGAAAGTAATATATGACAAAAAGATTATAACATTGTAGGATTCATTGCTGTTAATAAGTTGGTAACAAAATAAACCTGACAAAATATCATGAATATAACACCACCAGAATGTAATAAAATTCTAATAAACTCCAATAAAATTCTAAAATGTAGCTTTAAAACAACTAAAATGCAAACATTCTTCAATCAAGAGATTCACCTTTAATTCAATCCAAACTTATCCAAAATCAGACTCAACGTCCTACAACCATAAATTAAAGTTTCTGTACTTTTATTAAACATTCTAGTTGATGCAGACTTTTATCTGGATATTCACCAAATGGCTCCAACTAGCACACCCTAAATATGATTTCTTTTATATAAAAGAACAAACTGTTCGCATGGATATTAAAGAAAATTCTGAACATGCAAAAAAAAAAAAATCCTAAATCTGTCTCTTTATCGAGACCTGCACCCAATTACTTCCTTGGTGGAAGTAATTGGTAACTTGATGATAGTCATCAAACAATCATTTAAAAAAAAATAAAGATAGATAGATACTTTATTGATCTCTGAGGAAACTCAGTATATCATCTGCTCACAATAAAGACATAAATACACATTACAGTAGCATGACACAGACAAAAAGACATTACATAATTACATAAATTCAGTGTTTGTGTTTATTGAAGTTGCACTATGAAATCACGACGACAGTGTTACCTTTCCCTTGCTGTATATTTGCCAGTTAAACCTGAGGAAGCAAACAGGAACAAAGACCTGTAAAATGATCAGCATGAGAACTCAGGCTGTTGGGGGGGTGGTAGAGAATAGCACACCTATTTATTTTTATTTTTATTACAGGATTAATTTAGTATAGACAGTTACTTTTACATTTAAATATTATTTGACCCTGTGTTCACTTTCTGCACACACTGAAATGAAAAGAAGATAGCAGAAGTTATAGCTTGAGATAGATAAAGAACTGAAATAGTAAATGAGGAAACAGAGAAAAGGCGATTGAGGTGATGAAAGGAAGAGCAGGTGCTGTCCACTGACCAAGATATTCATTCATTTAGTCATGTATTCATTTATTTATTTTCTTCTGATCGTAACCCATAACAAGTTGGATTGGATTTGATGATTATAAACTCATGATTAGTGAAGACATCTCCCTTATGGATATTTTGTATTTGATGCATGTGTCCCTGTTAAAAAACAAGTTGATTCCAAGTCAAACAAAAGGATGAAATAAATTATAATAATTTTTAATATGCCCCAATGGGAGAGACAGGGGAGGAGTCACAGATGGAGGAACAAACACTGAATAATGAGGGTTTAATTTGGTTTGCGCATCATCTCTAACAGCTTGAAGCGATGATGTTGGCGTGAATAAGAGATCGATCCCATGAAACAATTAGCTCATCGACAAACACGGAGACGTCTCTGTTAAAGACGTGCGATTGTTCCAAATGAAATTCAGGTGATGTAAGTCTTTTTTGACGTCAGAGGCAGGACTGCGCTGATTGTACAAAGATATGTTATCTCTTCTGTAATCCGTTGCTCGGTCTATTCAACTCTTCTGTCCTTTAAGACTGTGGTGTCTTAATATTACCGTCAGACTTGTGACAGTTGGTTAAAGGCAACTGGATTTGTCATTATTTGATAGAGGTGTTGGTTTTAGTGAAGAACCCAGCATTAGAACACGCCAGAACTTGTCAGGGATTATAAAACAACTGGAAATCTGCAGCATAGGCTGGTCCCAAAATATTAAGATTACTATTCCTATTCCTATTACTTGAAAACAAGTTAAAAAAACTTTAAAATGGGGTGATGTATAGGGTAAAGTATTTTCCGCACTATAAGGTGCACTGGACTATAACACACAGCTTCAATGGCCTATATTAAAACTCCTTTTGTATACAAGATGCACCAGATTATAAGGCGCGCATTCAACAAATGGCCTATTTTAAACCCTCTTTCACATACAAGGCTTACCTGATTATAAAACGCACCTTCAATGAATGGCCTACTTTAAAACCTTTTTCATATACTGTATAAGGTGCACTGGATTATAAGGCGCAGTGGCTGTTTCTGAGAAAATTAAAGCCTTTTATGTTTATGTGTGCCTTATAGTGCGGAAAATACTGTATTACTATTTTTCTTCTTTTCGATAAAGCTATGACTGTAAAGTTCTAAACATTGAAATTTCCATTGACTACTTTAGTAGAACAGTAAAAAAGTAATTTCAACATCTTTGTAGGATAGCAACAACTTAATTTTGTTAAAAGTTTGACTTTAAAATGCTTTGTTCAACTTCTGCATGTGTGAAGTGGAATTAAGTGCTCAGACATTTACTTCAGTTTAAATCCCAGGCACCAAATCTCCAAATTTTAGGTTGGATCTCTTTAATCATTAGGTCAAACTCCAAGTATTTCATTGTTTTCTCCTTTAATACCCTCCATGCTTGTGATTTTGTCCTGACAAAAACTGGCCTCTGTCTCTCTCAGCTGCAGCGATCTGCTTTGGGTGTTGCTGCCTTTCCTGGTGGTGGAGTTACTGAGCATGCTCAGTGACGGCCCTGAACAGTCTTGAGAGATGGGTAGCGGAGTCCAGGAGCAGCAGCCATCGCTCACGCAGGGAGAGGTGCTTCCGCAGCCTTCGTCCAGTCCGTCTGAAACGACCAATGAGGTTAGACTGTAGAGACGCCATCCTCCCCTCACGTCTGAAACGAAAGACATTTGTGTATTATTCATTTCAGTTTATTGTGAGAAAAACTATAGCGTTGCTGCTTTGACTGTGAAAAATGAGTTGTTGTTGTTTTTGGATGATTTAATGCTTCTTAATTTAAGCATCATTAATCCCAAAGAGAAGAAAATATAAAATCCTTTTAGTGAAAATCATTAAAATATCGTCGTATGGGTTCTGCTTAGGATCAGTCATTGTTCCCTTTTACATTTGGTTCTTCTGCCTCAGCTGAACTTTTATTAGCTTCTATCAGTATGATTAGCTCCTGGCAAAGTTCCATGACTCATCGCTCAAATTAGCATTTACAGTGATGAGTGATTAAAATATACGGTCATTTTTATATGTCGTTGTATCATTATGATGTATCACTGTCACTATTTTATCTGTGTATCTGATAATGATCTCTCTCTGCTCCCCCGCTGTACTTTATTTGATAGGGATGCTCTTAACCGCTTCATGGCCTTCTCTTTGCAAGCTGCCTGTTCTGATGCCAAAAATGTGTCACCCTTTAAACAACTGTATTTAAATGATCAACGGCATCTTAAACACAGCTTTGATTAAAACAAAGGATTAACTCCATCTGGTATTAGTGACCCCTGATGTTGATCCCTCATTGGCTCCACAGGGCCTGAAACACACTCGGTCTGTCATCAACTCGCTCTTCTCGGGGGCTTTAGCAGGAGCTGTGGCCAAGACAGCTGTCGCCCCATTGGACAGGACGAAAATAATCTTTCAAGGTAAGTTTGGATACTCTGGAAACTACTAACAAATAATTAGAAATGGAACAAACAAATATGTCAGTCTACTTACAGTATTTTCTGCACTATAAAGCACACCTAAAAGCCTTTAATTTTCTCAAAAACAGACAGTGCGCCTTATAATCCAGTGTGCCTTATATATGAAAAAATGTTTTGTAATGCCCCATTCATTAAGTGTGGAAAATACTGTAGTTTATTCAGGATGACGTAATTGTGTAAAAAAGCATTTGTTCTGTTTGCTGTTGCCCATCTTTGAAGTGAAGTGTGGTAGTGTGCAAGAAGTGTAATTTGTTGAGTCAACCTCTGTTTGTAGCGGCTTTGACTCATATTTGCCTGTGTCAGCTGTTATCACCGAGCATGTAAAGCGATCATATATATGGCGTCATTTATGTTGAACATTGTTCTGTTTTTCAGTGTCTTCAGCCAGATTCTCTGCCAAGGTACGATTGATTCAACTCAGTTTCCTTACTCAGATTCATGTGGCAGATATCGGTGTTAGTTTTTAGTCTGAAATTTTATCAACACAATGTCTGAACAAGAATATTAGTCATCAACGGGGATTCAGGACTGAGGATGTTCATGTGTGCACTTTGCTTTCCAGGAGGCCTACAGGTTGATCTACCGCACCTACCTGAAGGATGGCTTCTTCAGTCTGTGGCGGGGCAACTCGGCAACCATGGTGCGCGTCATACCGTACGCTGCCATCCAGTTCTGTGCGCACGAACAGTACAAGCGGATGCTGGGTGGCTACTATGGCTTTCAGGGGAAGTAAGTTGAACTTTATCCACTCACTGAAGTGTTCCTAAATGTCTCGTGTGGTAAAGGAAATAGCAAAAAGTTGCTACATCTCTGATTGTTTGTTCCAGAGCTTTACCTCCATTTCCAAGGTTGTTGGCGGGATCTATGGCCGGCACCACGGCAGCACTGCTGACCTATCCTCTGGACATGGTGCGAGCTAGGATGGCTGTAACGCCCAAGGAAATGTGAGAATGCATATAGCTGCCGATATGCAGATGACACACATGCAATAAACTGCTGCAACGTTCAGGATAGAGTAGGAATATTTGAATGACGCATCAAAACCCAGGATATTTTTTCAGCAGGTCTCCACTCTGGAAAGGACTCAGTTTATTATGAACCAGTGTTCAGACTCCTGTGGTGATGTGTTGACATGTTTTTTTGCTGCTACCTTTTAGGTACAGCAACATTCTGCATGTGTTTGTGCGAATATCCCGAGAGGAGGGTCTGAAGACGCTTTATCGAGGCTTCACTCCCACCATCCTGGGTGTGGTGCCGTACGCCGGCCTCAGCTTCTTCACTTACGAGACGCTGAAGAAACTCCACGCAGGTGAAGTGTTGAATGTAACGTATTTCTCTCACCGCCTGTGTTAAATACTTAAATGGTGCTTCTTCTCCGCCCTCCTCCTCCTCCATGCAGAGCGCAGCGGCCACCCGCAGCCCTACTCGTACGAGCGTCTGGCATTCGGAGCCTGCGCGGGGCTCATCGGCCAATCGGCTTCTTATCCACTGGACGTGGTACGGCGTCGTATGCAGACGGCGGGAGTCACGGGTCACACATACGGCACCATCCTGGGCACCATGAGAGAGATCGTGTCCGAGGAGGGGGTCATCCGCGGTCTCTACAAAGGCCTCAGCATGAACTGGGTCAAGGGGCCCATCGCGGTGGGGATCAGCTTCACGACCTTTGACCTCACACAGATCCTGTTGAGGAAGCTGCAGGAAATAGGCTACGTGGCTCGATAGGAGCAAAGTAGAGAGGTGGAAACAGGTTTAATGGGACGATGTGGGAGGGATGAATGTGTAAGAATCACCACGCGCGGCTCAGGACTTATGGGTAATATTAATGCGTTCTCTCCAGTATTGTCACGTGCTTCTAAGTGCAATATGCTCAGTGAATTTATGTGTGTATGTTCGTACACAAGGATTACAAGGCTTTTGTCCTCGTGGCAAAACCTGTCGGTGCATTTGCCAGTCACACACACACACACACACACACACACACACACACACACACACACACACACACACACACACACACACTTAGACTGCCGACTATTGATTTTTAAGATGGCTTTGATCTAATAGGAGGAAATCTGCCTGCTTTAAGTTTGATTTGTGTTTTGTTTTAAGGAATCTCACCAGAGATTCAAGTATTCAAGTAACTAAACTCTAATTGTTTGCAGACATAACCGCTGTTGGCGCGCAGAGAGAGCGTCGGCAGCCTTCCAATCAGAGGCTAGCATCTTCACACGGCGCCCCGACTTTCTTGTTTGGTTCAGCCCCCGAGGCGGGAGCAGACAAGCCGCCGTTGTGGCTTTGTTCGTACGATAGCCAGTTCAGATCGTCGTATCCGTAGATAATCTGACAGTTTACGCTAAAGGGCGCGTTCCAGGTTTATCTCCTGTTGGCATGGTAACCAGCTTCGGAGCAGGTTGTTTTAAATCCAGAAGCCAACCCGACTTATCGGCTCTCTGGAAGATGTCATCAGTGAGAGGCCTTCGATTGGCTCCTTTCATTTCATTACGAAACTAACGTTGTTCTGACTTGTTCTTAAATTTGACTGAAACTGCTTTAGTTTTTATCGGCTCCCGAGGTCGTTTGATGCATCAGGCTGCAGGTGAAACTCTCCAACTTCAGCATACTTGTCTAACTTTGTATTGTTTGCACTTTGTTTTCCTGTTATTCATCCCCGCTGTTCATAGTTATCAGGAGCTCGGGGATCGACCGGGCCGTCTTACCGTGTTGGTGTCCACCTCCGTATGACCGCCTGGCGACGCGTAACGAAGCCACGTGACAAAATGAGCACACAGCCCGGATAAATGTTGTCTTCCATTTGATGTTGGCATGGCAACTGTTGCGCGTTCTGTTAGGGCAGAGGTCAGAAGGAACTGGATGTCCTTTGCTCCGGTTCTGCCTGTTGAACCGGAGCAATGTTTGCCATCGAACCCGTTTGACAGTCGTTACTCACACACGAGTCAGGTCACTGTTACAGGATTAATTATTAGTGTTTCAGGTGAGATTCTCATGCGAGTGTTTTATGAGGACCAGTTCTGAGTCAGGTTTTGACAGTTCAACCGGTCCAGTGCAGTGGGAAGTAGTTCCTATACTTAGACCACGTAGCGAGGTGATGTGTCCGCGCCCGACGAGCAGCTTGAGACTGAGCCAAGTGGAACAAAGAGCACGATGGTGGGACTAGTTAAACTGGGACAAAGATCCTTAACCAAGATCCAGCAAGAAAACTGAAGAAAACAATAAATCTTATGTGTTTTTACATTTATCAGTCTGTTCCACTGTTTCGTTATCAGTTTATTATTTAAGTTCTTAAACAGACAAAATGTTCCTCGACAACCTGAGGTATAAATATTTAAACTCTAGTGAATCTGAAGTGTTTTTACTACTAACCGATTGGAAGTGATATAATTTGTTTTCATTTTAGAAATTAATTTTTTTGACTGATTATTTCTACTCTCGGGATTCTAAATTCCGAATAAAACCGAGACCAGAAACCGCCTGACAGCACTGAAAGTAAAGCACAGATCTGAGCGTTTGTTTTTCACCTTCGATGCTCACTGCCGTCGCTCAGTATCGATAAAACGTTCACGCTGAAACAGCTCATCGTTCATCTCATCATCAGGAGTCTGCAGCTGATGATAGTTGTTTTTGATATTGTGTGTTTCTGTAACTTTGCCTTAGGAAGCAGAAGGGGGGTGGGTGTGTGACGGCGAGTTCAATGACCGCTAGAAGAGAGCTCGTGTTCCAATCCAAAGTCGCAGGAAGTATTCAGTAACTGAAAGCAGAGAGAAGGCAGTCTCTGATTTAAGTGCCTAACAAAGAAGAGTAAAGTTTATCCATAACTGAGCTCCTTCCAACCTTTCAGAAGGTTGCTTCGGGTTTTTTTTTTTAGCCTTGCTCTGGTCTTGAAGTGGATGTGCAGCACATGGTTTGGAGTTCAGGGGATTTCTTTGACCTCTGAATGTTTCACGTCACGTCCAGTTTTTGTATGTCAGTTTTGTACAACTTAAAAACTGCCTTGGAGGTGTTTGCTGTCTGATCCATTCCAGCCAGTCCACGACTGATTTGAAAAACGTAGGAAGATTTTTGAAAGAGCATTTGATTCTTTTTTTCTTTTTTTTTTAACTCAATTGGAGTTCAATTGTATGAACGATGATTCACCTCCAGATCAGAGGTGACGGGTAAATAGACTAATGGCTCTGAAAACCCCCCCCGACAATCAAATGATGCCAAACAATTCTGCTTTTGTGTTTTAAAATTAGTCTTTGGGGTTGTTTTTTTTCCTGACAAACTGACAACTTAAATGAGTCAGGATCCTGACGCCAACACTATGACAACAAACCTCTGGTAAAGATGTGATTTTATTTGCACTGCTGAGCGCAAATCCCACATAGACGTGCAGAGATACGACGCTACTGTGTTTGCATGTTTACAACAGAATATCTCGTTATTTGTTCATTGGTTGATTTGTTATTTTGATTTGTGCCAACTGAATGTAACCTCACTAATACACCACACTGTCCAGTCTCCTGTGACGATGGTGTTTCTGTTTAGAGTTTTTGAAATGTTGAGTTCTCAAATAAAACTGGATGTTAATACTCAGGAGTTCTAGTCTTCTGTCTTTCCCTGCATTTGGTCACAAGTTCTTGCGAGCATCACATCTTAAGTCTTTTATGGCAATTTATCCTGGGAAAAAACTTTGCATGTCTGAAAACCACAACATCCCACATTTCAAATATTGCCCACTGCCCAGTGATGTCTTTTTCCCTGCGGTGTGTTTTAAAAACCTTAAATCTTTAAACCCTCTAAAATTTAGAGTTTTAAGACTGCATTTAGAGTCTAAATACAGTACATTTACATTCTGTCCCAAATGTCGCTCAATTCTACAGCAATATGTGATAACTGAGAATCTAAAGAATAAAATAGGACTCACACGGTCAGTTATTGTGAGCCACCAATCTACTCTTTTCACCCGTATTTTCCAAAATAAAAGCTTTCCACTTTGATCAGCTTTCTTAAAAGACCAAATGCAGCTCACATTCTAGTAATTTCATGGTCAAATTTTATTGTTTTCTGGATATTTCAATGTGGCTATGATAAAAAAAATATTACTGTCTGCATTTCATCCACTGTATGTATGTATGTATGTATGTATGTATGTATGTATGTATGTATGTATGTACTGTATGTACTGTATGTATGTACTGTATGTATGTACTGTATGTACTGTATGTATGTGTGTATTTAGCGTCACGATAAAACATGGCGCCTTCTGTTCCACACGCAGTTAGCGGCTCATTATTTGTAATGACGCCTAATGACCAGTGGAGGGCGCTCCAGCCCTAACTATAAAGGTAACGCTCCTGCCTGGTGGCCGGTAGGTGGCGGTATAGCACGACCCATCGAGCCGAGCGAGCCGGGTCAAGACGCGTCCATGCCCGAGGCCTTTCAAACGACTTGAACTTGACCATGAACGCACCACTTGAACCCTATTTGGACCCGGACAAAACAGTTAACGCCATTTAAATTCTGGATTTCATGAAATTTTAGTGTTTTATATTCACTTCAGATTTATTTGTGAAATACAAGCATGTATTGATGAGGGTGATTTTGCAGCATTTGTAGTATTTAATCAAAATAAGGGGGATATTCAGATCTGTCTTCTTTTTAAACTGGGAGCTCGGACCAACCTCTTTCTGCACAGAATTCTGGGAATGTGACAAAAGCAGCAGAAGAAAAGAAGTATAGAGATGATAGAGGGCTAATTAAAGGAGGGAGCGATGGAGGCTGTCAGAAACAGTGGTTGCCATAGATACCTGGTATGATGCCAGGATGAGGCAGAGCTAATTTGCATTTATTCAGATGATGTTTGCTTTCTCCCTCTCTGAGACAAAAGTAGCCATGTCTTCAATTTCAAACTTGTTCTTAGCCCAACCCACAAGTTTTTAATATTAGCAAAAATTACCTAAAATATGTAGTTAACCTTAAGATTAAATAAAACAAATGTTTTACTGTGACTATGCCAAAAAGATATATTTTATGTGGACAAAAGTATTTTTTAAACAATTTATAGATTTTAAAATTTTCACTACAAAGCTAGATTGCGGCTTCACATTTTACATACATTTAAATATTTAATTTTTCTTTTGATTAAAATTATAAAGAAAAAAATTACTTTCCTCTAGTCCAGAAGGCATCTTTTTACAGGACCAAAAAGTGTCTACAGTAACGTTTCAAAAAGAAAATCCAATATTTATTTCAAATTGACAGGTCTTGTAAAATACAAAAACTATCAAGGAAAACCTTGAAGGAAAATTAATTTAGGACTTTTTAAAAATATATATGTATATTACACAAACGTCCTATTGGGTGTATAATGTAGGCTTAGCAGATATTTATAGTCCTGCCCCTGGCCTGTACAATAGCTCAGTTAGCTGGTGTTCGCTCAACAGACGTTAACAATTATTTTGATATTTTTAGTCAGAAATCCATCAAACAAATCTATCATATTTTAGCAGTCTTTATTTTTACATAAATAAAAAAAAGCACCATTATTTTTTCCACTGTTTCCTCCCCCATAATTAAACTTTAAGACATGAATTAAATACACATAAACATATTGTGTAAATAATACAACGTTGAATATTTTACAGCTGCTCAAATTGTAATTTAAAAGTATGGTGCCAAATTTACATTTTTATTGAATATATTTACTTTGGAACATTTTTTTACAGAGACAATTCAGACTTTCATTTAGGTATCAGTCATCATTCACCAGATTCAAACTTGACATCTAAACTACAATTGACTGATGGATCTGAGTTCCATATAAAAAATTTTTTTTAAAAACATGAATTTTCATTTTTGAAATTTTTTATTTAACTTTTCAGAGCTCACAAAATCATCAATAGATAAATCAATGTACACAGGTTACAGGTTCCAAAAATAAAATACATGACTCAGTTGTATGTACAGTATTAAATAATATTATATTCCACAAAACCTGTCAGAGCAGGTGGAAAAACAAAATAGTTTCTGGTACAAATCCGCTGTGTCTGGACCAGATTTAGTTTTACAACTATGACATAACAACATTTAAAACTTCAATTTTCAGGAGGAAATTAACAGAAATGTTTGAAATGGTCCAGAAATCTGAGTTTTCACGTCTAATATTGTTCAGTGCCGCTTTCTTGCCGCATCACCAGCCTGCAGAGACACAAGAAAACACAAGACATTACTGACAGACTAAAAACAGTGTGATACTACCACAGTGGTATAGAGGCTGGCAAGATTGCCAGAAATAAACCTCCACCTGTGCTTTGACAAGGAACAATCATGCCCATGT
>NC_090793.1:8407500-8422500 GCF_040054535.1 Antennarius striatus | reverse complement strand
GAAAAAAGTTGAACTCACTCTACTTTCAGTCTACATAGTTCAACCTACCCAGAGTCAGACTTAAACTCCATCATCATCATCATCATCATCATCATCATCATCATCATAATCATCATCAAATGTGCATGGATTTCCATGAGGCTTAAGTTAGTTGTGGATCTGGAATCTTCATTCATTCATTCATTCATTCATTCATTTTCGTGACCGCTTCATCTGCTTGTGCGGGTCACGGGGAGCTGGAGCCTATCCCAGCTGGTAAGGGTGTGAGGTGGGGCACACTCCGGGTGTGACACCAGTGCGCCGTGGAGCTACACAGACAGACACACATACACACACACACACACACACACACACACACACACACACACACACACACACACACACAGCTACTACGGGCAATTTGGAATGGCCAGTTAACCTGTTTTTGGAGGTGGAGAACATGCAAACTCCACACAGAGAGGGACTCGAACCTGGACCCGCCTTGTTGTGCGGCGCTACCCACTGCACCTCCGTGCCGCCACTATAATCTTTCCATTTATTATTATTGAATTATATTTCTTACATGTGTCCCCCTTTTAAAAAAAATCTTCTTTTCCAATGACACAGATCAGATACGTTTAAGGAGCCTGACTCCATGCTGCCCAACAAAACCAAAATGCAGTATCTGCAGTTTTTTGAATGGATAATTCCTTTTATTATTTCATTTAGTTTATTTTTATCGGGGAGCATGAACAAATACATATCAAAATCTTTAAGTAGGAGAAAGATGTTTAAAATAATTTAGATAGTAGGCGACACACACAAACACATAAAGGGAATACATTGAAAAAACACATTCATATGTGGTAAATGTAAAAACAAATCCAATTAAGATGAATAATTAAAGACGGATTGTTTAAATGCATTTCTGAACCTCCTGAATGTCATAATTGAATGATGTCCAACATGTTGGATAAAGATGCTAAAGATGCTAGAATTCCCATTTTTATTTATTTTCACTCATGTTTTTGATTTTTTTTAAAGACTGGATTTGTTGGACTGTGGGAGTGAGAGCTGTTTAGTACAGCATCAGGTAAAACCATTCACATTCACCAGCATCTTAATCCACCCAGTGTCCTCAGATGACGGCTACAGGATCATCAACTGGATTGAGGATTTACAGGATTACAGGATGAATTTTAATGAATTTGTTAAAATAACCACATGATTAAAAAAAATAGAAAAGAATTTGTGGTCCTGAATTTCACTGCACAAGAGAAGGAGGTAGCTGATTGGCAGCTGATACACAATGTGTGTGTTTCATTCTACTGCTGTGTGTGTTTTCTTTGATGTGTGTGTGTTTCCATGTGGACACTTTAAAGAGACCATCTGATGTTCTCATTAATGCAGCGCAGCAACAATGAGCGCAGCATTGTTGCTACGGCGGCTGCTCATGCTAATCGTCTCCACTAGCCCGCCATCCTCCAGTAACTTAGATGTGTCTCCTCCTCCACACAAGACGAGGACCCCAAATAGCTACCTGCACAAAGTGCCTGACTGGAAACAGGATCTTGAGGAATACTGCCCAACTGTTTTGGTGGCATCTGTGTATCTCTGTCATTTATATTACCAGCAACTTTTAGCGTGTTCCTCTCAGAAAAGGCTTTAATGGATGCAAAAAAAGGTCCATCACTGTTTTAATAAAGCTTCAATAGAACTTTAAAGCCTCTTTTCGATTATCAAGTGATTTTAATCCAAGTGCCGGTAAAGGTTGAGTCTCATAAACTTAAAGATAAAACCAGAGGGTAAAAAGTCCAAAAGCCACATTCCTTACAGCGTTTGGTCCTTTCCCGAATGTCCAGCTCACAACAGAGATATAAAGAGATAAAGCGATCGAGTGAGAAAACACAATGAGGAAAATTTGTGGAATGGGAATAATAGAAATCTTGTGAGAGAAGACGAGAGATCGAGGGACAAAGAGAGATGTGAGTCTCAGAAAAGTGTCAATACCAGGCTTCCTTTCGGCATGAGTGAGAAACTATGAGACCTGGCAGCGTGTGAATGGTTTGAGAACACACATGCAAACACACACACACACACACACACACACACACACACACACACACACACCCTCCCCACTGGGCCAGAGCCGGTGCCAGTGAGACAGGTCTATGGGTCTATTGAGGGGACTGGGAGGGAGGTGTCCCTTTCTGTTGAGCTAATGAAGCCTGCACCCACAGGCATACAGGAGTGCAGAGAGTTAGCACTGCGCTCCTTCACCCATTCACTCACTTCCTGCCTTCACACAGCTCCTGATGAGGTAATGCTTTCTCTCTTAAAGAGATACCATGAGTAGCACACCTTTATGGACGCGGGTCTTTGTTATGGCAAAAGAAATGCTTTTAGCGTCTGTGATGCTGCTCAGGAAACTGGATACAATCTTATGATAGGAGACAATCGCAGTTGCGTGACGCTGTTAAAAATACTGTTTGACTGACTGATCAATTACATGGAGACTAACAGACTTGGTCACAAAACAGGAAGTCTTGGGTTGTGACACTCTTCTAACAAGAGGTTAGAAGATGAAGAAGATGTTATTCAAACAGGACTGAATAGAACATGGGAACTATTTCCCTTAGTGGATTAATTCACATGTGTCAATTAGTATTAGTGGGATCGGAATAGTGAAGAATGAAGATCTGAACCAGAATGTGCTTCTTCATTGAGGATCTGTGTGGAAACAGAAACAGGTGCCGCACCAGAGAGCCCCTTAACCAACATGTCAAGAGAAGGAAAGCAGAGATTCGTAGAGACGATGACTTCCAGACAACACACTCACGCGTTCAGCAAGAAAGACTTGACTTCAGGCTGTCTGTCTATCTGTCTATATGTCTGTCGGCTTCTCTGCACCCAGTCTGGTCCTAGACTGAGCTAACAATAGACAGCTGTGCTTATCAAACAGTCTGACAACTTCATTAGCATCCTGCAAGACCCAGTTAAAGAGGCCGTAGACTCACACACACACACACACACACACACACACACACACACACACACACACACACACACACACACACACACACACACACACACACACACACACACACACACACACACACACACACACACTCAGACAACCCGTTCACTGGCCTTGACCCATGAACTCTAGGGTCCTCTTTCTCCACAGTATTCATACCAGGACGGCCGTCTCGCCATTGCCCGACTACTCTGCATATGTTCTCTGAACATTCCCACGCTCCTCCCTCAGACCTCCAGCTCAGGAGATGATCACACTCTAAACACAGACGTATTCATACGGAGCATTATGGAGATTTGCATTGTGTCTGGCTGTCTGACTTCTTGTGGGCCTCACCATGACCGCCCACGTCTTCACGATTTTATTCCTTTTCAGCGGAGGTGAAGCTTTTATTTCCCTTCACCTCCCTCAAATGAGTCTGTAAATATTGTGTGATCCCATGTCTGACGCACACACAGACACACACACACACACACACAAAGAGCTAAAGCCATCACGGCTTTTGTGTCGAAGAAACTGCTTTGCCTCCGAATTTGTGCTTAGATCTCAGAACGATACTTGGTTGGAAAAGAGAACAATTTTTATAATCTTTTGATTTGCTCTGTTGATTCCGTTTCCCGGCACATCAGGGGTAAACTCATGACTCTCCCCGCCTCTTCCTTCCTTTTCCTGATTCTTCACGGGCTGCCATTGGCTGAGAGACGCAGCGCATCTCCAGATTGGCTGGTTCCACCAACAGTGAGGGTGATGCGAGCGACACGAGGAGCGTTCAGGTGTTGTTGTTTTAAATGGAAAGGAGCTCATTCCTGATTTTGTGTCTGTCAGATGCGGAAGGGGAAAAACCTTGGGGGGGGGGGCTTTCTTCCAGATCAGGCGTGAGGTACCCGAGGTGGGGTTGGGGGGTTGGGGGTGCAAAAACGTTGCCTCGCCAGCATATGGACGCACTCATCGCTCTATGCAAATAACCCAGACACAGACACATGTTCACAAACGCAGACAAACTAACCCTCTCCCCCCACCGCCCCTCATTAATTGTTCCTCTTAAAACCAGACGCAGCCCCCCCCCTTCCCTTTTCAAATAATAACCTCTCCACCAACACCCCCCTCTACTCCATCTTCCCCTCATGAGTGACCCCCACCCGACAGTCTAGACCTGGCAACCCTCTCTCTCTCTCTCTGGAACCAAACGCATCAACCCCCCCCCCACCCTGTCCTCCTTCTCCCACCCCCCACCCCCCACCTCCCTCCTCTCCTCAGCTCCCACGACCAGCAGACAGACCCTATGATTCGCATGACCGCCATTTTGCTGCCCACAGTAGCCCTGACTGTACGGCGCAGCAGCTGTCTCCATGGGCGAATGCAAATCGGACCGCCGCATTGTTCCTCAGCCGCACAGACGACGGTGGTGAATTAACGCCACCCCCCCCCCACCACCACCACCCAAAAAACAAAAAAACCTGCTCACCAAACCATTGAAATGGAGCGATGGCAAAACGCTTCAATCCTCAGACGACGAGAATCATCAGAAGCGGATGTTGGATCGTTTTGTCTGTCCACATTGTTTCCCGCTTTACTGGGACGGGGCTACGAACCGATGTCCCTCACTTTATCTGTTGGATCACCTATTTCTAGCATCTGTATGTCAAGTCCAGCCCTGCTCCAGCAAAATTAGCCACCACATGATTTGTCCGGCGCCATGGTAACCAGACGTGCATGAAAATGAGACTATTGTGGTCTGTCTGTCTGGACGTTGTTGGGCCTATGGATACCCGTTTTAATTAGGATGTGTGTGCAGGTCTGAGCTCTCCTTTGCGTCTGCGTGTTAAATACTCGTGTGCAGGCATCACGAGGCGCTAGCGGCTAGCCGATCACAATAGCATCACAGTAGCCCGCCAGGATTGCATGGAATCACATGCTAACATGCTAATACAGCACAGTAGGGCCAGCCTCTTCGTCTCCCATGCGTGGAAACACCATCACACATGTTTCAGCGGGCGCCCAATCTTCGCCACCCAACAGGAAAAACAAAACGCCACCAATTGCACATTTTAAAGCGTTACTTCGCTCCTGGTCGCCCGCTGCTTGCTGCTGCCGCGCACCAATCGTGGGGGTGATTATCAACACGAGCTAACAACAGGATGGTTGGAGGTTATGCAAATGCAATTAGACTCGATTTGCATTCATCAGCGGTTAACGGGTCGCACAGATGGCAGACGGACAGAGACGCGCCCGCCATCTTTGGCAGAGGGGAAAAGACTAGCAGCCATTTTGTCTGAAGCTGTGCCCATCTGGATGGAAACAAACACGCCGCATCGCCGTGACGACGGCAGCAGTTTGGGAGCTGCGTGCGCACGTTGGCGCTGCATGCTGGTGAATGCTGTCAAGGCTAAAGCGTAGACAGAAACAGAGCTCTCTGTTGGAGGATGTGTGTGGATGCAGAGCAGCTCCTCATCTAGGTCAAAATGACATCTGATGATTGGATAAGATTTACAGGAACGTTTAAATCAACCTGACATCCTTCAAACGCCGGAGAGATAGAAACACCTCCGACGGTTTTAATCGATAAACTAAAATGAGACCTTCTGAGGCAAATGGGTGCAAAGTTATAGTCTGACTCTTTATCTCTCACTCACTCACACACACACACACACACACACACACACACACACACACACACACACACACACACACACACACACACACACACACACACACACACACACACACACACACACACACACACACACACACACAGGGAGTGCTAGAGACAGATACTTGCCATCAGACCATTTCCACTACCCAGTAGGAAGCTCCCTCTGCTTGGTTGGTCTTCTGCTCTCTTTGCTGCCCTCAGCTTTTTTTTTTATAACAGTCAAAATTGAAAAGCAGATGCGGAGGTAAAAAAAAAAGAAAAAAAAAAAAGAAGATGATCGTACTTCACGCGTTGGTGTTTCTTGCTGTAACAGACACATGTCTTACAGTTCAGCGCAGTAACAGCCAGCCAGAAAATAAAGATGGGAAAGTCTTTTTTGTCAAATGTGAAAACTGATTGGGGAATAAACAAAGGGCGAGCTGTGCATGGAAAGAGAGTCAAAAAGCCAAACTCCCAAACTGGTTTTTAAACAGCCGGAGGCAGGAGGTGGGGGATATGTCAATCTTATGATAGACGAAAAAAAAATTCAAGAGAAAGGAAGATCCCTCTTGGCGGTCTTTCAACGCTCGGTATGCTGGGTATTATTTGGGGAGAGAGCGCCTTGGGCGGAACCACACACGGCCAGCGGAGGTTGGGACTGAGGTCCAGTCTGAGGGGCCTGATCTGCAGCTGTGAGGGCCACGCAGGGCCTGTCCTTTGGAGGTCTGCGGGCCCCTAGGCCACAGACTAACACAGGAAACCCCACTCAGAGCATCGCAGGCTCTGTGGTTCTTATTGATTTCTCAAACAAGCCGGTAGCTCCAGAGGTGCTTCTAGCCTTCAGGGACGTTCTCCATCCTTCCCGGCCCACTCACCAGCTCCCCGCCTGGGCTTTTGCTGTCTCTGCTGGACCCCTGGATGGAGGAACGGGGGCCACAGGAGAAGAGGAGGAAGATGAGAGCCCATGGCGATGATGATGAGCTGCGCCGGGTCTCTGAGTTCAGTCATCTACCAGCCTTTATCCAGCCTCCCACCCTTGTTTCCGTCTAAAAAAAAAAAAAAAGGGAAAATAAAGTGTTTTTCAAAATCTCACCTTTGGCATTGAGGATCCCTCTGCTCAATGCAAATGCAAATGTAAACACTAACACTTTGATTAAAAATATGTGGGAAGAAAACGCCAACTTGCTCTTTTGTAACCTGCCCCAAGGCGCTATAGCGGCTACACAGAAACAAATAAAAAACGCTCAGCATACTGGATGAGGTGCACACATCCATCTCTGCTCGGATTTTTGAATGCTTTCTTCGGCGGTGTGAATCATTCACGCTCAAATCATCACACAAAAACATCGCTGCTAAGAAATATCACTGGCATTCATCATGTATCATCACTTTTTTATCTTGACTGATGAATTTTGCAGATAAAACAAAGAATTTCATCACTGTTTGGATACCGAACAATGTTCTCAGAGGGTTTAGAATCTGATCAAATATGGTTTTAATTCCTGATTGTTCTTTTCAATAAGGATAAATAAATTTCTGGGCGTCCGTCAGAAAAATATTCAGCTCAAAATGATTTGCTGGAAATGAATTAGACAGAACGAATCGGGGGTTAAAGCTGTCGGTTTGTTTGTGAGTTTGGGTTCATTGTCATGTGCATGTTGTCAGAACATAATGGTGGTGATGGTGGTGGTGGGGGTACCCCACAGTAGCCCCTGGCTTGTGGGGTGTGATTGGGTGACACAATGCTCCTATTGATGGGCTTCAGACACGGGTGTTAACTCCCCATTCCTTCACACACACAATGGGGCCCCCCGCTAGAGCCGGCGTAGGGTTCGTTTAGGGATGCCCACCACCCGGACAGAAAGAAAAGGGCGCGAGGATGGATGGATGGATGGATGGAGGGGGGGCAGGAGGAGAGTGACGGGTGCAAGAAGGCAGGGGAGTGGGGGAAAGGAGCCCTGTGACCTAATTGTGTTTGGAATAAATATAAGAGAAATAAGGAATAAAACAGAGACTCTAACGAACATCAGGCACCACCAACTTATGGTTAACGTAGTTCTTACTGTTTGTTTCATCTGCGGCTTCCTGGATTGTTCTCATTACTCAGTCGTGATATTTGACGATGATTTTTACATTTAAAAAAAGTCATCACCTCCTATGCTGCATGTGAACAGTGTTGATTGTTGCTTCTAATTGGTTAATACACAAGCCGTCTATCCTGGTTGGTTTATTTCTATGGATTATTCCCATGCTGACACTGTTAGGCTTCATGTGATGCTCTGGACTTGACTTCTGCAGGAGCGTCATCCAGATACGACCTCAGGTTCTCAGGCTTCTACCTGGACCTGCTGACATCTCCACACAGGTAAACTCTCCTCTTGCTAAACAATAAAGCTGAAAATGTATAAAGGGAACGATCATTTCATGTGTATTTGAGGTCATGGGGTGATATAGATGACGGAGAGGAAAGGTGGGGTAGAAAATGTTTATGGAAACCTGTGACTCTCTGGGAGTCTAATAGAATCCTGTGCTGGGTTGAGAGCTCATTGTGGCGATGTAAAGGATTACACTGGTAAACTGGTAAAACAGGGGGAAGAGTCCAAACACTCTCTACCTCCTACGGAGAGGCAACAAACCGATGAACAATGAGAGGGGAGAGTATACACCGCCAGCTGAGTCATTTTATCAGCGGAGAAAAGAAACCAGGAGGCCGACGGAAAGTATCTGATGTGAGGAAGACGAAGGAAATAGATCAGGAGATTCACAGACATGCATGTGGCATGAACAAAAAAGAAAAAGAAGAAATCCCCTTTAAATGGAAAGAAGGATAGGAAAGGGATGACAAGCAGAAGGCTTTGACTAGTGGTGGGTAATATGTGGAAATGATGTCTGTCCTGTTTGTCTGTCTGCATCCTGAGTGACAGTTTACAATCTCTGAGGCAGCAGGCAGACCCAGCAGGTCGGCTCTCCGGCTCCATGCAATCCCTCATTTCCAAACCTATTTTTCTTTCCCTCTTTCCATCCAGCATGCACCTCCACTCTCATCTCCTTCCAGCCACATTTAATCCCCCATCCTCCTCCTTGTCTCCCCAACATTTTGTCTGCATCCTTTCTTGGCGTTCAGTCAGTTATTTTAACCACTGTCTTGGCTGCCCTCACGCACGACATTTGAATCCTTTATTTTTAGACTATTAAAAATCTAAGGCGATGATTTCTGGACCTGGTCCGTATTCTACTGCTCAGTCTCCTTCCGTCATAACCAGAAATTCAAAGTTTCCAAAAGTGTCTTGGAGCTACGATCCCATTTCTGTCGCGTACAACGGATGAATTTTGAGATATTTCCCAGAAAACTAATTTCCTACCTCGTTTTTCTCTGTAGTTTAGAACTCGCTGAGAGCTAATCCACAGATTGAGCTCTAATCACTGCAAATTTCTGAGGCAAGGAAAATCCCCCCCAGCAGCGTTTGATGAGCACGATGACCCCTTGCATATTTCCCACAGTTTCACGGACAACACGCGAGTGATGCATTATTCTCTTCTCATCTGCCATTCCATTGAAAAGCATAATGCATCATCTGCATTCTCCAGCCCCGGCGCGCTGAAAGGCTCCTCTCTCCTCTCGTTTCACCACCTCGCTGCTCCTTCAAAGGCTGCCGAGGGTGTATTCAAACAGCAGGATACACACTCAGCTAACAAACCTCATTAAGGGCCCATACATGCGTTCTCAATGCTAACACTAGCTGTCACACAACCCCTCTTAATGCACACACTGGTGGCCACACTGACCACAATAAAGCTTCTTTACAGAGCTAATTAGAAGCCCCCCCCCCCCCCTCTCTCTATTTGAAGCTCATCTGAATAGGAGGGATGATGACAATGACGGAGGGGAGAGAAGACGGGATGGAAAAGAGACAGAAAGAGTTGGTGCAAGAAATAAAGAAAGGCGATAGTTGCTCATGTACTCAAAGAGATAGCCGGCGCGTCTCTTGCAATGTGGAATTAAAGTGAGGAGCCTGAGCGTGCAAGGGGGAACCGAATTGCTGTGACACCGCTCTTCTGTGGGTGTGATGCAAGCAAGAGCACAGGGGTGAGGGAGGGAGGAGGAGAAGAGGGGGGGCGGGGGTGTGACGGAGAGCTGTGCCGATTTGATTGGTGTGCCAGTATCTAGAGAGAGATGGAGGGAAGGAATGGGTGTGACACCAGCATCAAGAGGAAGCCAGTAAAAGAGCCGCCGCTGACATGGAGGGCGTCTGGGAAAAAGCTCCATGAGAGACGCCGGTCTTAAAAACAGGCGAACTACACAGCAGAATGCAAAAAAGGTGGAAGAATCAGACGCAGTGGAACACCAGGGTTGCAGCAAATAAACTAAACGTTTACCCTGATTTTCTTTTCTGTGCTGGTTGTTGTCACAAAGCACTTTGTTTTTCTGATAAAGGACAATAACTGTGATTGCTGCTTGCTTTTAGCTCCTTCTGCTCTGTATTTAGAGAAGGACAGAAGGTCAAACAAGAGTTCAGCTCCAACACATTCTTCCATAGTTTCCATATCTACCTCGCAATGCTCCGGTTCCAGTTTCGATTTTTAATTTGTCTTTTGTGTACGCTTAAAAGTCAATGGACAGAATTAAAATAGGACACAATTTCTCAAAAAATGGTTCCAAAATTATTTTCCCATAGCATAAATTTGAAGAAAAAGTGTAGTAAAAAATATTAAAATCACACTGTTTTGACAAAAATCATCGTTAAATGTCAAAGAGGATTTTTTTAAAAAAGCAAGTAAAAATGACAAATAATCTTAATCCAGGTTTTTTTCACTTCTCCATCAATTTTAAGTTCAAGTTGAAGTTGTGGCCTAATTGCTGTCTGACTGGCCTCTGATGGGTGCAAAGCATTCTGGGAGACTAGCAGGTGTCCCCGTGTCACAGAGCTTCCCAGACGGCTTGTTAATTTGCACTACATTTACACACATTTTCCCTGTATCTGTGTGTGCATTGCGTGTGTATGTATGTGTGTATATATTAGCGATGGGACTTGACCCTAGCGAGCTGCGGCAGTGTTTCACGTCTTGCTGGGCGTGGGAAAAAGACGGGACCCCTTTTCACAGCTGCCTCGGCTGAGGCCTGGGCTGCTCGGGGCCCCTGTACCCCCTCTCTCTCTACACACACACACACACACACACCCCTGTTCCCCCCTTGTCCCGACTCTCCTCCACCCACCCGCTCCTGCATCCCATTCAGGCTCCGGCCTACTTGCTTTCAAAAGCGGGACCCCCTTCCCTGCACTTCATAAATACATCTCATTATTCAAGCCCTAGTTTGCATAGGGATTCCAAAGAGATCTCCACTCTGCTCGTGAGGCTTGAAGCCCCTCAGCCTTTTGGGCTGCACAAGTGCAAATTTCGACTTAGTAATCTCCCTGTGTTAATATTTGTTTTAAAAAAAGATGTGTGCACGCTTACAATATTATTTCACTGATGGAGCAGATGTCTTCCAATTTTCTTTTTTTCCTTTTTTTTTTTTTCCTTTGTCTTCCGTTTAAAATTTCTCCCTTTTTTCAGGAACCGTGTAAAAAAAAATAAATCTGAAGAAACTGAAACTGGTGAAAGGAGAGTTTTGCATGATTATTAGCGAGTGCTTTGCAAGTCTGTATTCCATCTGGCACGACCTATTGTATAGTTTCGCTCTCTCTCTGTCTCTCTCTCTCTCTCTCACACGCACACGCACACGCAGACACACACACACACACACACACACACACACACTCACAAACACACACCTTCTTAAATCCCTATACAACACCCCCTCCCCATCCACCACTCGCTGCAATGCATTACTGCAGAGATTTATCTCCTATCAGCCTGTATAATACTGAGGTTATAATTTACATCCACTTTGGAAAACAGCAGCACAGACCGGTCCTTGCATATGCTAATATAAAGCTTGGGAAAATCTGGGCGACTCAAAGAACTCCATACTAAATCTGAATAACTGAGCTTTATATTGAGCTTCAAGGTTGTGCAACCATGAAGATTTGACCTTGCAAACAATATGCACTTATTGTTTAATTCCCACTGCCTGACTATTTAAAGAAGGAATCGAAGCGAGCACGGCGACACCTTAAAAGCTATGAATTGTTTCTATTTCAATTTGGCTTAAATAACTCAAAATGACATCTTGTGGGCTTTTGTGGGTATATTCATTGGCACAAAATATTTGGAATTCCAATTTTACTTGAAAGCGTCACACTTAAATGGTAATTTTTAAAGTGTTTTGACTTAAAGCTGTTGTGATACCTTTAAGCTAAATGTAGCTTTCCATACAAACTATCAGGTGCCTTTGGGATGGAGGAAGCATTAGGCCTGAAAAGGACAGAGCCACCCAAACACTCATTCCAAATGAGCGGGTCCAAACCTTGGTAGTGCTCTCCTAACGGGATAAAGAACCGCAGCAAAGATTACACGGCCACCGCCGCTGCACCTACCACACACTATACCTGACAAATAGGATCACAGTGTTTAAAGGGATAAAACGCTGAATGTATGAGAATGAAAGAGAGGTCTGTGTGTGTGTGTGTGTGTGTGTGTGTGTGTGTGTGTCTACACGTGTTTATGTGTGGAGGATGGGAGGTCTTACTTCACTCGGTCAAATCACGCTTTTAACACTCTGTTGCTGTAGGCTACAGTATGCACATATTCTGATTTATACCTGAACGGAATCGAACTGACATTTACGCAAATAAAACTGCAGTAAATGTCCTCTCAGCGCCGATTTTAGTTTGAATACGATGGTGATGTTTTAGTGTTGCACGCTTAAAGAATCTTTATTGATGCACAATAAAAAAAAAACCCTCACGGTTAAGAATTCCATCCATAAATAAACAGAAGCAGGTCCATCCAACACACAGACAACAACCCTTAACCAGAGGTGCTGCACCATTGTGCAGAAGCCATATGCAAGCCTCCAGCATATTAATCTCTGACCTCAACCTGCCTGATAACTCCACGGGTGCACGGATAAAAATTACAACATGAAATACAAAGCATGTAGTCAAATTATGCCATCTGAACTCTTCTCCACATGCATGTGTTTTAACTCCAGTGTTTACCTGCAGGTTGATGATCGCTCCTCATCCTGTCAGGTGACAGTTTGTCTTCACAGTGAGGTGCTGGAAACTTTAGCGCTGACCCTCTCAGCAGTTTCCTCTGAAGACAAAGGAAAAGGAAAATCAGTCTGTGTGGAATCACTGCTGGAGCTCTCATCTTAAATAAAGCAACGTATTTCTGGAATAAACAAGCAACTTGCAAAGCAGTGGAGGAAAACAATAGAGGGTGGGGGGGGGTAAACTTTGTTAACCTTGCAGGTAACATCATTCCAATCAACACGTTCTGTTCGTTTCTTTCCTTTTTTTTTTTTTGCAAGGCTAAATGAATTTGCAGTTGCGTGAATAAGTTGAGCATGTGATGGAAACAAAAACACCACAAACTAGACGGCATAGAGCGAGCTGCATCTGGGTAGTTGCTAAGCTACTGAAATAGAGGATAACACAAAAAAACTGCTGTATATGTACAAATTGTATAAAATTTTTAATTCATCATGGTGGTTGAAATGAAACAGAAAACTGAAGAAAAAAACAACCCAGCATGTGACACTTACTCTCTAATTTGATCTGTATTGTTCTGAAAGGAGGACATAGACGTCACGTTGTTAAAATATGCCTTAACTGTGAGCTGACACGCAACACACACACAGACACACACACACACACACTGAGCATCCAACTCTCTTGTTTAACAGTGCACATCAAATATTGTCAGTCATGGTCTAAATAGAGCATGCTGGGACTTCAGGGATATTCAGTCATCTCCGAGGCTTGCTGATTCTGATCTAAGAATAGATCAAACTCAGAGCAGATGTCCTATTTTGTTCTTATCTAGCAGGCGAGCAAAAAAATAATCCACCCAGTGAAACACAAATTCTGAACACATCTGCCATGTCGAACACACACTTAGCTCAAGTGATGAAAGTGCGTTGGAAACAGGCTGGAGGTCCCGTGTGCTGCCAGTGTTAGTGAGGCCTCATCAAGAACCAAGTGCTGCTGATGTACACCTAATTATAGGCCACACTCTTAATGTCAGCTTTACAATCATGCAGGTGTAAACTTCCCATGATACACTGCACTTCTCTCATGTTCCTGTCATTAGTATTAATGCATATTTCTAACGCAGCTTCTCCTGCAGTCATAATAACATTCTGACTGCTGAAATCCATTTATATAAGTAGAATTAATTGCTATTATTTACAATCTCACTGTTGTCATAGCTGTTACTTTTATTGTTCCTGCGCTCTTTTTTTCTCACTGTCAACCCATCCAGTCGAGATAAATGGCGAGTCAGGATCTGTTTGTGATTTCTCCCTGTTATGAGATGCTTTTTCTTGCCACAGTCAAGTGTTTGATCAGGAGGGAATCGCTGTAGATACAGAACACCTCCTGGACCTGCTCTGGAATAACTTTTTGAGTGGTTTTTATACATGAATAAAAATGAAGTCTTTTACAGTAAATACACTCAAGAGGAGTTTGTTCCCTCCCAGTGGATTCAGAGTCTAAATAAATATAGAATCAATCATGATCATTTTTCTTGAAAGCATTTTTAACTTCCGGGCCTGCAGAAACCACCTCGACCAGCTGGAGAGATTTTCGGAGGGGCTGCTGCTGCCAACGCTGTCACGTGAGTCCGGGATTGACCAATGGCGTGAATCCTTTAACTATTTCTGCTCAAACCCTCAAGATATTTATGTTCTAACGCCCACACAGTTATGACAACCACACAGCAGCACGCAGCGTGTTTTTTTGTGTGTGTTGGTCTTACTGTGGGGATCCACGTGCTGCTCTAAGTTGAACGAACAGCCTGATTGGTTCCCGATAGGCCAGAGCATCACCGCGATAACCAACAACCGCAGCATTACTGAAGCCCCAGAGAGTGGAAGATGACCGACGCTGATCACGCCGGTATCGCCCCCCCCCCCCCCCCAACACATACACACACTCCCATCCCCACTCCCACTCCACCACCCCCTCATCCGCGGTAGCCGCGGCGCGCAGCGACCCCTCAGCATCCGCTACCGCGCGCTCCGGCATCATCTCCTCATCCTCATCCTCCTCCTCCGCGCCGATCGAGAGCATCCCTCCCCATACACACACACATACACACACACATACACTCACACACACACACACACACACCCCACCCCACGGTTCCGAAGTGCTCGGCGTCAGTTGGTACTTTCGGTTCTCTAGCTTTATGAAATTAAAACTCATACAGCTAGATAACCAAAGACACCAACTGACCCGTCGTC
>NC_090793.1:6885000-6975000 GCF_040054535.1 Antennarius striatus | reverse complement strand
CTGCGTTGTTGGTATTTGGATTAGGTTTTAATTGAGTATGAATGTTGGGCCTTGATGAAGGAATATGCTTTTGAGCACCCTTTTCGGTTATGTTTTGTTGTATTTATTGTCTTATGGGACAAGACAGCATGTTTTAAGTCCTTGTATACAAGCACAAATCTTCTGATCTGTATGTCTTTCTCTGACTGACTAACCAGGTCAGCCACAGGCGAACGTCTGTGCTGTTGGATTTGCCTCTCCACCTCAACCTGCATGCGCGCCATGGGCCGAGCCAGAGCTAGCGCCACCCGGGCCTCCTCCTGCAGCCTCCTTTGCACCCGCCAGAACCCGCTGCAGTCATCCAAAGGGTCTGAGTCCTCCTCTGCTGTGTCTCGGTCTGACAGCGAAGAGCTCTGCTTGCTCTGGAGAGGAAGTGGTGTGAGCCATGTGATGATGTAACAGCCAATGTGGGTTCTCCAACATAGTCAGATAGAGTAGTGAGAGCAATAGGACATGACAGAAATGCACGCACACAACACATAAAAAACAACAACAACAACAACAAAAAACCACAAAGCACACACCACAGGTGAAAGGGGCGTGTCCAAACTCGTTTCTGTCCTGGAGTCCTCTGCGTCACTGTCTTTGTCACTGCTGCTGTCATTAACAAAACACATCTGAAGGTTCACAGCACTCTGTAGTCTGAGAAGAAAAACAAAGCAGTGGTGAACATGAGAAAGGGTGCTGGAAATGTCACTTTGTCAGAATGAAACCTATGGAGATTAAAGGGAAATTACTGATTGGCTGTAATAACTTAATTATATTTAAACAAATAATTGATTTAAATTGAAAAAGCACAGCATATGTGACTTGGTTCAAATGGAGACCTTTATATTTATCCCAAGAAAAACTAAGATATTTTAGTGAAACCCATACAATGATAAAGAACTGAGCGGAAATGGAAAGCCAAGAAATATTTGAATACTGCTTTCAAATCTCTACAGAATTCTAAAAAATGAATCATAAGTATAACACAAAGTTTGTGAATTATTGTAATTTCCACAAAAAATAAAACAATGAACAGAAAGTTTACCAGAATTCTGTGGGATTTTTTTTTTTTTAATTTTTCATTCTGAAAAAGGCACTTGATTGTTTTCCAATCACAAGGTGATTTCCTTTCACCTTCACTTATGTTTAACAAACTTTACTATCATCATTAATTACCCGCCCCCCCTTTTTTTTTTCTAAAGAGGATCAAAAAGTAAATATATGTTGGATATGTGACTAAAAAAAAGCTAATTTAGTGACATAAAATAACAGTAATAATGACCAAAGAGAGCCAAAATATTCAATTGAACAACTAAAGCCACATTAAAAACAGTAGGTCCTCTGCAGCAGATGGACATCTGACATCTTTTCCAACAGCTCAAAGCAGCGTTCATTCATCAGTCACCATCTATGGTATTCTACAACACAAGTGAGAGAATACATCAACCAAAGAACATCCGATCAAAACAATTGCTGAAGTAACTAATGGAACTTCCACCCAAATCTAACCATAGAGGGTTTATCTTTATGTTTATTGGTGATCATTTAACATTACCAGCTCCTGTATCACTTCTGTTTTAGGCCCATTTGGACAAAAGACAGAAATGCACTTCCTTAAACCAGCTGCCCAAGGCATTGTTTCACCTAAATGATGCCTCTGCTGTCATTTAAGGGAAGAATGGTCCATGTTGTGTCGTGGTCTTGGTTAACCACACTGTGTCTGATGTAATGCAACTTATTACACTGTGCTCATGAATGTGGGTACAGGAAATGTCAATTTTTCAAATTCATGGGAAATTTACTGTAGTTAGATTTCATTATGTCAGAGCTGCTGTATATCATTGTATAATCATTTTGAAATGAAAAGTCACAGACAAATCACAAAGCTGTACCAGCAGCAGTAGAAGTACAAATACAAACAAATGGAGTAAGTAAAGATGAATGCTTTGGGGATAAAGCAGATACATTTTAAGGCATACTGTAGACTTATAATTTCAGTTAAAATAAGAAGTAGTAAAGATATACTGTAATTTGAAGATACTAGGATGAAAAATGCTAAAATCTGTTTACATTTAATGCAATTTGGTATAGTTCGGGATACATCTATTGACATGAATCAATAGCTGTAGGCCACTGTAACTGTAGGCCACTGTATTTTCTGATTCATGCTGCCAGGCTTTACTTGGTTTCTGTCTCAATAACCTCTGACACAGTGAAGGTTATCCACTGAGATACCTACTCAGAATTTATTCTTTTCATATTCAAGTTTTTTTGTCCTGATGACAGTAATACATTAGCTACTTTTTAGAAATGACAGTTCCCTTTAACAGCATTATTATGGTTGCCAAAAGAAGTTATTTTTCTGTCAACACCCCTCAGACGCTCTAACATACGATAATTTAGTGTAGTTGATTAACTCCGTTATATTTCTGCACTCTTTCTCGTGAGTGTCTGGTGTTCCCAGACAGTTTACCGTCAATTAGACACCAATGAGCCAACATTACTATCTGCGTGCGTATAGCCCTTATTTAAAATGGAGGGTGAGTTTTTACTTTCAAAGCTCATACATAATGAAAGGTAACCTTTAAAAAAATGATGCGCGTTGGCTTTCCTTTGCCCTGTAGACAGCGATAAGGTGTACCATGTAAAAAAATCATATCTATGTGAGAATCATGTATGTGAAAAACTTTTCATGAACAAGATGGACAACTCTTCTAATGACATTTCTTCTCATATTTAAGTGTCATTTTAAATACTAATAAAATCATATTTGGAACTATTCAATAATTTCTTAAAACATCAGCCACATCAAATCCTTTGGTATATTTAAAAATATCCACAATTAATATTAAAAAATGTATGGTTTTTTGACACATGCATATTCAGTCAATAGAGGCTAATTTTGTTTTCTGTTGTTTGTGATATGATTGATCGGTATCGGTGGCGGGACACCAAAGTGGACCAGTGAGCGCTGCAGGTTACAGGCTGATGATGCAAACAAGACCACATCATCTGCAAATGGCAGCGATGCAATCCTCAGCCCACCAAACTGTAAACCCTCCTCACCACAACTACGTCTCATATCCTGTCCATGAAAGTCACAAACAGAATACAGGGATTGGATGGCCCATGAGGAGAGGCCCCCTCAACCCATATTCCCGCAGTACCTTCCACAGTAAGTCCCTCGGGACCCGATCGCATGCCTTCTCCAAGTCCACAAAACACATGTAGACTGGATGGGCATACTCCTAAGCCCCCTCTGGGATCCCTGTGAGAGTAAAGAGCTGGTCCCTTGTTCCACGTCCAGGACGAAATCCACATTGTTTCTCCTCAAACTGAGGTTCGACAATTGGCCTCCTTTCCAGCACCTTGGAGTAAACTTTCCCAGGGAGGCTGAGGAGTGATGCCCCTGTAATTGGAACCTTCTGGTCCCCCTTTTTATAAGTGGAACCACCACCCCAGTCTGCCACTCTTTTGGCACTTTCCCAGATTTGCACGCAATGCTAAGGAGGCGTGTCATCCATGACAGCCCCTCAACACCCAGAGCCTTCAGCATTTTCGGGGGAATCTCATCAACACCCGTGGCTTTGAAACCTTGAAGTTTTTTAACTACCTCGGTGACTGCGCCCTGACAGATTAATTTCGAATTCCCCATCATCCTCCAGCTCTGCCTCTGCAACCGAGGGCGGGTCAGTTGGGGTAGTTCGATTTAGGAGTCCTCAAAGTGTTCCTTCCACCGACTGACAACCTTCTCAGTCAAGGTCAACAGTGTCCCATCCTTGCTGTATACAGCTTGGATGGTCCCCTGCTTCCCCCTCCTGAGCTGTCGGACAGTCTTCCAGAAAAACTTTGGTGCCGTCCAAAAGTTCTCCTCCAAGGCCTCTCCAAACTCCTCCCACACCCTGCGTTTTGCCTCCATCACAGTCAAGGCTGCAGTCCCTGCAACTGCCTCAGGAGTCCCCAGGGGCAACATGCATCTGAAAGCCTCCTTCTTTAGTCGGAATGCTTCCTTGACCACTGGGGTCCACCACGGTGTTCGAGGATTACCACCCCTTGAGGCACCCAAGACCTTGAGATCACAGCTCTCACCTGCAGCTTCAGAAATGGAAGCTTTGAACATTGACCATTCAGGTTCAGTGTCCCCAGCCTCCATAGGGATGCACGAGAAGCTCCTTCGGAGGTGTGAATTGAAGGCCTCACGGACAGAGTCCTCCTCTAGACGTTCCCAGTTCACCCGCACTACTCATTTGGGCTTACCAGGTCTATCCAAAGGTTTCCTCCGCCAACTAACCTACCTCACCACTAGATGGTGATCAGTTAATAGCTCTGTCTCTTCACCCGAGTGTCCAAAACACATGATCGGAGGTCAGATGATACGATCACAAGATTGATCATTGACCTCCGACTCAGGGTGCTCTGGTACCAGGTACACTTATGAGCATCCTTGTGTTCAAACATGGTGTTAGTTATGAACAATCCGTGACTAGCACAGAAGTCCAACAACATAACACCGCTTGGGTTGAAATCAAGGAGACCATTCCTCCCAATCACGCCCTTCCAGGTTCTCCATCATTGCCGACATGTGCATTGAAGTCCCCCCAGGAGAACAATGGATAACCTACAGGGATCCTGTGAAGGACCCCATTTAGTGACCCGAAGAAGGCCGAATACTCTGAGCTCCTATTTGGTGCATACGCGCAAACAACAGTAAGAGTTTTCCATCCCACAGCCTTTAGGCGTAGGTAGACTTCCTTCTCATCCACCGGGGTAAACTCCAACACAGCGGCACTCGGCTGGGTGCTTGTGAGTATCCTCACTCCTGCTCCTCACGCCTGATGCAACTCCAGACTAAAACAAGGTCCAATCCCTGTCCAGGAGTTGGGATCCAAAACCGAGGCTATGCGTGGAGGTAAGCCCCACCAGATCCAACTGGTAACACTTCAACTCCAACACAAGCTCCGGCTCCTTCCTCGCCAGTGAGGTGACATTCCATGTCCCCAAAGCCAGCTTCTGCCGCCTGGGTGTGGTCTGTCATGACCCCGTGTTGTCACTGCCACCTAAAAGGCAGTGCACTCAAACCCATTGATCTGCCCTGCCGGTGGTGGGTTCACAGGGGTGGGAAAAATCCACGTTGCTTTTTCGGGCTGAGCCCGGCCGGGTCCCATGGCAGACCACCAGGTGCTCGCTGACGGATCCTCCGTCCAGGCCTGGCTCCAGACGTTGGCCCCGGGCTTCCTCTGGGCAGGGTCATTTTTCTCCCTTTTCATTTTTTCATGGGATCTTCTGAGCCATTCTTTGTCTGGCCCTTCACCTGAGATCTGTTTGCCTTGGGTGACCCTACCAGAAGTACAAGACTCCCGGTAGTAGAGTTGCTCCCAGGATCCTTAGGGCAAACCTCTCCACCACAGTAAGCTTATATATTTATACATATATTGAAATATATTTATTTAAGAAAAATGTATTAAAATATAATCAACTTTTATCCTAAATATTATGATTTCTGGTTATGTTAGGGCAGCAGAGAAGGTTTTGCTGGCCTTGACGGCCCACCACTGATAAGTATTAAGTTAAATGTGTTATTTTGGTGAGCTTGTTTAGTCAAATGTGAATGTTTCTTACTTCATATGAGTAAGAAGCAAATTTTATCTCTATTCAAGCTTTAAATGTAATAATAATAATGTATCCTGTCAATTATTAATGAGTTGAATCTGGTGGCATTTCACTGTTTGCCTGACGTCCACTAAATATATTTCCAGAGAACATCTGAAGTTGTAGTGAGCTGAAGCTAAAATACAAAAATATCAGCATGGACCTTCAAAAGAGTTCATTGATCAAAGCACAACCCACTCACACAAATACTGGATCCAAACTCACCGGGAGGATGGGCCGTTCTTGCTGCAGCTGGTATGGATGACTGGCTCGTCGTCATAGAAACTGCCAAGGGCAAGCTTCTGCCTGATGGACTCTCTCTCATTCCTCTGGGCCTGCCAAAGAAAAGAGTGGAAAGCATACAAGACTGTAAAGAACATCAATGAAAGTGCAGGCTGCTGCTGCAGTTCCATTTCTGATGGATTATCCAAGTGGCACACACACATTAAAGTAACATGAAATTGAACGGTCAAGTTAAAGGAAGGGAATGAAGGGAAAACATAAGAAATGGGAACTAAAGATGGAGACAAACATGGATTCATGTTAGGACAGGTGGATGAAGTGAATGCAGAAAACTGATACTGTTTTCTGCTTTTTACAGGGCTAGTATTACACAGAGTCTGTAAGCTCAGACATGACATTATGATTGCATAAGCATTTATAAACATAATCAATTCTTAGTCTATCTACCAAAAAAGAGTGGGGTGCAGTAAACACTCCCCATTATCTGTATGCACCTAATCCAAAAAACATAGAATTTAAATAGTAAATATATTTTTTAAAATATCCTGTTTACCAGAAACACTGAAATACACCTGCAACTTGACTCAGCATTTAGGCTTTATTTTTTAAATGCTTTTTTCAATGTTTTTTTCTGTATGATGATCAGATGTTTCCTCTCATTTCTTCATTATCATTTAAACATTTCTAGGTAATTTGAACTCCATTGTTTCTGGTACATGAAATCCGAAGTCATGAAAATAACATTTTCTTTGTCTTGAAATAAGTAAAAGAGAAACTGAAGAAAATATTTAATGATAGGGTTATTTATTTTGGAATCTTGGAGATTTTTTTTTTTTTCACTGTAAATTTGTACCTGCTTGTCCCAAGGCTGGATTCATGTGTCTTTCACACACACACACACACACACACACACACACACACACACACACACACACACACACACACACACACACACACACACACACACACACACACACACACACACACACACACACACACACACACACACACACACAGGATAACTCCCAGGTTTAGAGATGTTGCCTGTATGTGTCAGAGCTGTTTCTAAAAATACTTCAAAAACCATCTCAATACTTAAACGCTCTCCTATCTTTTGTGTCAAAGTACTATGTGAAAATATAAATCACACCTCATTGCCTTGATGCACACAAACCACATTTTATGTGCGCATACACATCAGATGGCTGGTTGTGTTGGCCACAAGCAGGCTGTCTGTGCACTAGATCTGCCTTGATGAGCTTAGATTGATTGATTAGGTGATCCACATAATATTAGTCAAAATCCTCAATGTAAGAATGTGCTCTTTCTGATTGTAAAATGAGGAGATTTTGGATTTTGATCCAAAATCTCACTGATGGTTGGGTAAAAAAAACAATTTGAGGACATTACTCAATGTTCCAGGAGAATACAATGAGAGTATTTTTTTAACACAAATTGTCATTTCATAGCCTAAAAAATTTGACCAACTAAATGCTAAAGAAACTGGTGGACTGATAGATAATTGACGTATAAACTATATAAACACAATGTATTTTATATGCTCTACAACACATGAGCCTCATGGTAACTGTAACTGATGTAGAATAATTTCATATATGAAAAGGAACAAAGCTTATATATGTGAGCGAGACAAACAGGTTGAGATCACGTATGAACACACCCACACCACCTTACAACTACACATCCATTATGGCTGATTCATCATCAGTGGCTCTACCAAGATGGGTCTGACTGTCTGGTGATACATAACCCTCACTGTCACTAACTAAAGCAAACACAAATCCACACACCTGGTAAATGCGTTTCTCCTGGTGCACCATTGTATTAAAACAGCCGCCCTGCTCCTCTCTATACTGCAGTGAAGCCAGACCCAGGACACCCTCTCATACACTGCAGCTCGGTGAAGTAGTGTGAGGGAGGGAAGGAGAGAGAGAGCAGAGAGGGAAGGTGGGTAGACGGCAGTGGCAGGAGGGGGGATGTGGAGGCAGGAGAGCAAAGAGTGGGAAGAGATGGAAGCAGAGAAAGAGAGAGAAATACAGGAGGGAGGGGGAGAGCTGCTGAGTGCGACTGCTCTCCTGATCTGTTATCTGCTCCTCCATCTTTTTTTTCTTGCTTTCTCTTCTCTGGCTTCTTCACTTCATCTTATCAATGAAAGGATTAAATAGAAACTATTAGAAATCTGCACCCTGATAGGAGAAGACAGGCTAGGTTTGCAAAAATCTAGTTGTATGATTTGTTCTATATAAAGGTGAGCGCCACCAGTGGGTTGAAAGACCAAGATAAACATATACAGATAAGTGAGACCGAAAGCAAAATCTTTAAAGAGACTGATCAATAACAGCTCCGCAAAAAGAAAGACAAACATGGTGTGTGCACTCGTGAATTATTTGGCCCAAGTCAGAGCAGTGATTTTCCAATGTACACTCTCACATCACAGATCACTGTGTGATGAGCCGTGACTGAGTCCAGTGACTCCAGGGTTCACATGCCCACATTTGCAAACAAAAACAAAAATAAATACACTCACAAAAGTGTACACACCCACAGTGCTGCGTCATGTTGTCTTTTTCCTTGTGGTTGAGAGACTAACTAGGGGATGGGCTCAGAGGAAGAAATGTGGTGCTTGTGCAGAGTGGACGGTCTGGTTTGCTTTCCGCTAAAACAGTCTCCAGCCTGTGGTGCAAAGATGTCCTGGAGCTCCTCCGTCAAGATTCTGCTTTTAACCATGCAGCCTCTTCCCGCAGTTTCCATCTTCTCCACAATCCGTCCACCAATGGCCTATGGTGGTCTTTCTCATGAATACCTCTTCCTCCTCTCCATCATCCATGTCTATGTAACAGTCTTCCATAGAGACCAAGTGTGTGGAAGAGGTGGAGCAACTGTCAAAAATGGTGGAGGGACAAAATGCCATGGTTGGGAATATCAACACTCATGGACTAAAGATCAACCACCTTTTTCATTTCCAAGGTATCTTGGAGTTTTCTGCAATGGTAAGGATTTAAAAAAATGATGATTCCAGTTATGTAAAGGACTTAAGAATGAATAAATATGGTTTTCATATTTCCCATGTAGTTGCTGAATTTTTTTTCTGTCGTAGCCTTTTTCTTACTCTTTCATTTAGTATTGCAAGAACAGCAAGCTTAAAAACCGCATACACAGAAAAGACCAACATAACCTTCAATCCAAACATATAAAAAATGTCAAAACACAAAGCCAAGCCCAATCTCACATAATACATGCTGTGTCCAAGACTCACCTTTGTTGTAAAGTACAGACCGATCATGAAGATGCTTAAAATGAATATTTGGAAGCAGCACCAAACAGAAATATGCACAGTACTAGAAAGGACAACTGCTTCTCCAGAACTGGGTACAAAGTGATGACTGTTTAGATTTTTGCACTTCTCATCAGGGTTTCATACTTCCGGCTGGTGGACAATCAAGACCAATAATGATTGAAAGGTGAAGAATAAAGACATTCATCCTTGCTACCAAAGGCTAGCCTTACACATCCTTCTGTTGTCATGTGTAGCTTGGCTGCAGAGATGTGTGCAATTGTGTGTATGTATACGTGTTATCACAGGGATCCCAGAGGAAAGAGCACAATGTGGAAGTACATAGGAGCAGAAACAATGGGGTGTTTGCTCATGCTATGCAAATGCAGATAGGAGTGAGTTGGCTATTTCAGGAAGAAGGAATAATAGATTTGAAAAGGAAGGCAAATCTATTGATCATTTACTGTAATCACTGTATCAAAATGATTCCATTCATGATGTTTTATTTATTTCCAGGCGGTCAGGGACAGTCAGGCTTCTATTGGTTGCTTCACTGGAACCAAGTCAAAGAACATGATAGACAATTCTCATTCTAGCATGTGACATCTCGTATTAGCATTCAGACATAGGATTGACTTTGAGTTTAATCCATCGTCCAAAAATAAGATAAACACGATTTAGAGTTTAATTTCCATATTAGTAGATGGTGTAATGGCTGATTTGAATCATGTCAAAAATTTGGATACTTCTACGTGATCTTAGGTCATTATCAATATTCTAAGTGACAGGTGGTTGATGTTAAATAGGCAGATATTAACCTAGCATGTGGTCAAACCCCCAAAACACAACTGGCCTATTATCTCATCCCAGTTAGGCTGTAACTAATTTTCAAAAGATTCTGTTGTGAAGCTTACAGCATAGTTGGTTCAGTAAGTTAGGGCATAATTGAAAAACCAGCTCTCAGTTCCTGAATTGCAAGGCTAGAGAGGCATAATAAAATAAATTAACAAGTAAATTTTCTGCAACCGGAATTCAATTTAAACATAAATAATCTAATCATTGACCTTTAAAGAAATTCATCATCCTTGCAATTTACCAGATCTGCTGGGAAATCAATTTCCTCTGCAGTTAGTTAACACAGATGGGACAAGTCACGAGACTTAGCTGTGGCCCAATGGGAACTTTTTCAAAACAAACCACGAATAAAAATGTCAGTAAAACATTTTAATGAATGTATGGCACCAGATGATTGTCCCCTGTGGGAAAGAGTAATGAAAGGTAATAGTTTTGAAATGAGATAACTTTTTAATGAGAGGACAAGGAAGCAAAAACAAAACAATTTGTCTCCCCATCATGTTTGATTTGCTCATCACTAGACAAAAAAAAAAGTCATCTGAGCATGCTCAGGTGGAGGAAAGCCACTCGACTTGTGAGCTTACCGTTTACACAATGGTAAGTAAAAGTTTTTTCATAATGTTCTATTAACAATGTATTTTATTCAAACCATATATATCGTTTTGTCTTCGGGTATTGATAAAACTCAGCTCAATCTTTTATTTTGAAGACGAAGAATAGTCTTTGGGTTTTCTACATTGGACATAAAAGTAATACAACCAGGCATATTAACTTATGTAGCTGCAAAAGGGCATAAGCCGGTGTTTTATTGTGCTGGTCCGGATAAATACGGAGGGTTGTGTCAGGAAGGGCATTGACGTAAAATCAATATGCGAATCGAACATACCGAATCGGTCGAGGCCCAAGTTAACAATGACCGCCATCAGTGCTGTTCACCTACAGGGAAATTGGACTACTGTTGGTCGAAGAAGGAGAGGAGTGTTCGTAGGAAGAGAGAGAAGAGGAACACCAAGAGTATAGGACTGAGAGTAGGGATGTTTAATGTTGGAACTATGACAGGAAAAGGTAGTGAGTTGGTTGGCATGATGCAGAGGAGGAAGGTAGACATACTGTGTGTCCAGGAGACCAGGTGGAAAGGTAGCAAGGCTAGAAGTTTAGGAGCAGGGTTCAAGTTGTTCTATCATTGTGTAGATAGGAAGAGAAATGGAGTAGGAGTTATTTTGAAGGAGGAGTTTGTTAGCAATGTCCTGGAGGTAAAAAGTGTCAGATAGAGTGATGAGTCTGAAGCTAGGAATCGAAGGTGTGATGTTCAATGTCGTTAGTGGGTATGCTCCACAGGTAGGATGTGAGCTGGAGGAGGAGAAATTCTGGTTGGACTTTGACGAAGTGATGCAGAGCATACCTAGAAGTGAGAGTTGTTATTGGTGCAGACTTCACTGGACATGTTGGTGCAGGAAACAGAAGTGATGAGGAGGTGATGGGCAGGTTTGGTATCCAGGAGAGGAATGCAGAAGGACAGATGGTGAATGACTTTGCTAAAAGGATGGAAATGGCTATAGTGAATACTTTCTTCCAGAAGAGGCAGGAACATAAGGTGACCTATAAGAGTGGAGGTAGGAGCACACAGGAAGACAATATCTTGTGTAGACAGGGTAATCTGAAGCAGATCAGTGACTGCAAAGTAGTGGTAGGTGTAGCCAAACAGCATTGGATTGTGGACAGAGCAGAGGACGAAATGACGGAAGCTGAAAAAGGAAGAGTGTTGCATGACTTTTAGGAAGGAGTTAAGACAGGCTCTGGATGGTCAGGAGGTGCTTCCAGATGACTGGACAACTTACAGCTAATGTGATCAGGGAGACAGGTAGGAGAGTACTTGGTGTGTCATTTGAAAGGAAAGTAGATAGACTTGGTGGTGGAATGAGGGGGTACAGGAGTGTATACAGAGAAAGAGGTTAGCTGAGAAGAAGTAGGACACTGAGAGGACTGAGGAGAGTAGACAGGAGTACAGGGAGATGCAGCGTAAGGTGAAGGTAGAGGTAGCAAAGGCCAAACAAGAAGCTTATGATGACTTGTATGCTAGGTTGGACAGTAAGGAGGGAGAGACTGATCTATACAGGTTGGCAAGACAGAGAGACAGAGATGTCAAGGACGTGCAGCAGGTTAGGGTGATTAAGGATAGGGATGGAAGTCTATTGACAGGTGCCAGTAGTGTGATGGGAAGATGGAAAGAGTACTTTGAAGAGTTGATGAAAGAGGAAAATGAGAGAGAACAAAGACTACAAGAGGTGACTGTTGTGGACCAGGAAGTAGCAAAGATTAGTCAGGATGAAGTGAGGAGGGCATTGAAGAGGAGGAAGAGTGGAAAGGCAGTTAGTCCTGATGATACACCTGTGGAGGTATGCAAGTGTCTAGGAGAGGTGGCAGTAGAGTTTCTGACAGGGTTGTTTAACAGGATCTTAGATAGTGAGAAGATGCCAGAGGAATGGAGAAGTGTGCTGGTTCCCATTTTTTTAAGAACAAGGGAGATGTGCAGAGTTGCGGCTCTTGTGGTCACCCCTGAAAGGAAAAGCCGAAAGGAAAAGAAGATCCAGGCATATTAACTCTGCTTAACTAATGGGTTTTCCCATGGTGGATCCACAACCCTCCCACAAAGATTCAATTTGTAAAGGAGTTTTTGTGTAATTCTCCTAATAATAAAAATCCCTAACAGTAAACAGGTACATGGAAAATAAAAGTAACTAAATTAGTGATTGTCCAGAATGCTACTTTGAATGCTACTACTGCGACTTTTTGTCTTGTAGTATACCACTGTTAACACTGTTCACCTTTACATACCACAACCTGCTATTTTACAATGGGATCACCTTACTCTCTCATGTACTAACACCGATTGGGCATTCATTTTATACTTATGAAGTTTAACCTGATCCACACACAAATTCTAAGTCTCCAGTCAGATGTTCTCAATTTTTCAACGTATTAATATCCATCCAACCATTTACTTGTAGACAATTGCAATCAGCTCATCTACAGTAGCTTGAGGGTCACAGGTTTGCTGGAGCCTATTCCAGCTGGTTATTCCAGCTGGTTATGGGCAAAGCACAGGATACATCTTGGATAAGATGCCAGCTTATTGTTGGGCCACATGAAGGACAAACACACATTCACACATCAATGGATAATTTTGTGTGACCTGTGTCATCAAGCTGCATGTTTTTGGAGGTGAGGAAGCCGGAGAGTCCAGAGAGAACCCACACAGACACGGGAAGAACATACAGAACAAATTCTTCACAAAAGAATTAACTCTGACCCTACTTGCTGTGAGGGGGTAGCATTTCCCATGGCACCACCATGCTGCCCCACCGTTTTAAAATTTTGTGCAGTAAACTTATGACCTCTAGAACAACAAACCAGCTTTTAGCACTGAGGGGAGTTGAGAATATTCTGAATAGAAAATCACCTTCATCCATGAGCATTCCCCTTTCCTAAAAAAATGCATCCATCCGATTATCCAAATCTCTCGTTCCATCTGTTCAAGTCATTTAAGCTATTCCGTTTTATTTTTAAGCTGCGTTGAACTTGTACATTTTTGTTTGATACCTATAGCCACTAGTTGAGTATTCAAGTAAAACCGAGTTTGGATTCAATTGCAGTTCTTTAGAATGAAAATAACTGCTTCCACATTATAAACATGTACTGCCATTTCCAACTACTTCTTTGGAAAAGTGTTTGTTGGATTATGCAACTGAACCAACAGTTTCTCTAACAAGTTTTTCCTCTACTCATACCAGTTCTTGAATCTAGGCTCAACTTCTGAGGCTTCAGGATGAGAACTTCATAAATCAAGCATTAAGGTTGAGAAATTAAGTTTACCGGTTTTTGAATCAGATAGTGGCCTATGATATTTTAAAGAGTTAGCTTTTCCCATATTGTGGAAATTCTCATGGTACACCTTTAAGGTAGAGAAACTGGACAGCCGCTTCTGTATTTCAAATCATTTATTGGAAATATTCCTTGAGACTACAGTGGTCATGGATGGCGATATTGCAAAAATGGAAATTGGTAAACTTGCTGAGAGTCCTGTGATCGAACAACCTCCGTTTTCTCAGGTGCTGCCGTCGTAGTGGTTGTGGTCGTGGTAGTGGTAGTGGTCGTTGCAGGCATCGTTGGTTCTTGCTCCTGCTCAACTACTGGATGGGGAGGCTGAACCTGGGGGTGAAAATACTGAGGAAAACTATAGGGATGTTGAGAAAACATGGGCACATACGGTGCAAAGTCAAACAAGGGTTTTAAGTACGGTGGCTGAGGTAGGGAAGACCAGGGAAGGGGATGGCTATAAGGTGGGAAAGGAAACTGAAACATTTGGAGATGACCAGCAGCTGGCTTTTCCATTGGTGTGGCAGGTGCAACTGTTGTCGCCGTTGTTGCCTCTGTAGTAGTAACAGGCGCTGCCGTTGTGGTTGGCGTAGCAACTGGAAGAGGTGGTCGAAAGTAGGGAAATATTGGCGGGTAAAAGGGGAATTGTGGAACTTGGGGCAACTCTGGCCTTTTTGCAGGCGCGTGGGTGGTCGTTGCAGCAGTGGTAGTGACAGGCACTGCAGTTGTTGGTGCAGCTGTTGTGATGACAGGCGCTGCAGTTGTTGGTGCAGCGGTCGTGACAGGCGCTGCAGTTGTTGGTGCAGGTACTGCAGCCACTGGCAGAGGTGGTTGAAAGTAAGGGAACATCGGAGGGTAGAAAAAGGGGAATTGTGGAACTTGAGGCAACTCTGGTCTCTTTGCAGTTGGCGCAGCTGTAGTAGTGACAGGCGCCATCGTAGTTGGCGCCTCTGTAGTAGTGACAGGCGCCATCGTAGTTGGCGCCTCTGTAGTTGTGACAGGCGCCATCGTAGTTGGCGCCTCTGTAGTTGTGACAGGCGCCGCTATTGTGGTTGGTGCAGTAACTGGAAATGGTGCTTGAAAGTAAGGAAACATTGGAGGGTAGAAGAAGGGGAATTGTGGAACTAGAGGCAATTCTGGTCTCTTTGCAGGTGACTTTGCAGTTGGTGCAGCTGTGGTAGTAACAGGCGCTGCCGTCGTGGTCGTTGGTGCCTCTGTAGTAGTGATAGGCACTGCTGTCGTGGTTGGTCCAGGTGTTCCAGTTACCAGAAAAGGAGTGTGCTTTGGACACCAGAGAGAGACTGGGATTCCCTGCCAACGCATTGGGAGCACATAATTTTCACCCTTGAGATGGGAAAAAAGGCAATTAAAATTTATTCAGTCGACGCAATTTACATTCCATCCACAGTGAAACTTACATTACACAACAATTTGGAAACCAACTAATTCTTAGCTTTCACCTAAACTCAAATTCAGTCAGGAGTAGTTGCATCATTTGTTAAAACATAAGATTTGTTTGGCTAGAGTACTTTCAAACATTACCTCTTGAACCATGTTGCAGCCATCGTAAGGAACCAACATAACAAGTGCAAAGGTGTTCCTGTGCATGTTGTAGCCACAGGAGGATGGAATCTGGGACAGAGGTACTGGTGAAGCATTCCCTGCATGGAGAACAAAAAACATTGCCGAGGTCAAAACTTTACTTTGTGTAGTTAATTAGCTGATGAACCTAGTACATGTACCTTGTTCCACTGCAAACTGTGAAGCTCCATGTCCTATTGCTTTAAACTTCAGCTGATCCCCACCACATTGCAGAGAAGATGACAACCGCTTCCATATGGCCTCTTTGCTATCTTGTGTTTGTCCTTTAACCCAGCCTGCAGGGATTAATAAAAGGCAGGAATTACAACCCATTGTGGCAACTCTTGACCATGTTAAAAGTGACAAACCTAATAAGTAGAAAGCCTCTTACCAGCAGAATCTGCTTGATAAGTAGCATCCTCCACCGCAGATACATTTGACCTCATCTTCACACCGGTGATTGGAGAAAGGAGGTCTGCTCCTTTTTCAAAAGCTCTCCCGAACACGATTCTCCCCTCCTGAAAATTTGTCATTCTAGTTCCTTTACTTCTTTCTCGTCTATTTGATTTCTTCAGTCGTTGACAACTTGTCATTGGCACCAACAGACAGGAGAGAATTAAAGCAGCAGCAAAGCAAACGGTCGCACATTTCCTCTTCCCTTTCGACGTCATTTTCTTCCTGCAAGTTCAGAGGATGGAGAAATGTTCCGCTGATGAAACTATTTGAGTGGCGTGGCTTTATACCAGCTGGTGCAGCAGGTGTGTCTACAACCAATCAAATCATGATCTTGGGAGCCTAATTGATTGGCTGATTGATTGCCCTTGATTAATGGGTATTGGTTACACCTGCTGGCTGTAAGGACCGAACAGCAGTGGGAGGAGGATGCATTTATTTGCACCTCAATTACAGGTTTAGATTTAACTTTTTTCAGGTTAGAATTAGAATATGTCTAATATGTTATTTTTTTCAATAAATAGAAATAAAATTGATTTACACAAAATAATTTCTTATTTTTCATTATTTATTTTTTCTTAATGTGATGAATGAATTAAGATAAAACACTTTTTTTGCCAGCTTGTGGCGACAAGTTGTTAGTAGCCCTATGAAACCGTTTATAAAGTTTGTAAAAAAAAAAAGAGGACGAAATGAGGGTGGAAATAAATATGCCCTGCACACTTTAAAGATGTACTTTTGTCAAACTTACAAAATCAAGAGCAAGCCAAATGAAAACCCCTGGAACTGTTAGAATATAAAACTAGAGAAGGGCGTCACGGTGACGCAGCAAGGCGGTTCTGGGTCCGCGTCCCGCTCTGCGGTGCTTGCACGCTCCAACACCGAGAGAGAGCAAAGATTTTCAGCTCTCTGTCAGTGTTTGAATTGTTCAGTTTGAGCAAACTTTTGAGGACTTACGGTATTGTAGAGGCCGTGAGGCCATCTCGCGATACTTCCGGTGTTTTTGCTTTGAACGTCATTTACACACGATTGCGACTACCGTAATGACCCATACGTGTGCCAGATGCGCACACTTTCCAGCGCCAAGCGAGGGCGCAAGACCCGCAGGTAAAAAGGGTTTTTAACCTAGAGATGAGAAACTTTTAGATTTAAATTGGCATAATACACATAAACTCAAATAAGCACTGTATTGCCCAAATCAAATTATTATACTAACCATATTCTATTAAAAATAAAAAAATTTCAGCAATAACATGTTTTTTTTACTTGAACTATAAAATCAGTACAATACACAGTACAAGAGTTGTGCTTTATAGTTTGTGTGGGTATTAAAATCAGTGAGCTGTCATAAATACTAGCAACCCATTGCTGCAGACAGCTATTTTTCATCCCCAAGGTTACTGTCAACACCAGCGAGTGTGACATATTAAGGTGAGTGTATCGTTTAATATATAATTCTTTACGTTTCAGTACAGTGTTTTTAATTAATACCTAAACCTGAAGTACAGATATTCTAAACCAGACAATGATAACATCTGATATTTTGCCTGATATCAAACTCCTATGGTTTAATGCATGTGATAACAACACAAACTTTGACATGTTTTTCACTTAATTCCTGATTGTAATGCGTACATTCCTTCAGCAGGAAAAACATTTCTCACACACTGTGGATGCTACTATCTTGTCAAGAACACTGAATTGGACTTAACTTCAGTCAGGACAGATAAAACTATGAGTGAGTGAGTAACGTCAGATTATCCTATTTTGGTTGATTAGTCCTGGGTTTTATTCAAATGATGTAGAAGTATATTTTATTTTATTATTAGATGCTACAGTGGCTGTATTACACCCTGATCACAGTGATCCACTTTCTCCTTCGGATGACCATGTGAGACAGCTTAAGTAGTGGATCATTGGAATTTTCCCTTTTCTTTCTAAATTAATGTTTAATCTTGAATTGTTATTTATTTACTGGCTTTAAACTGCATTTCCCCTGGGTTTGATAAGGCAATACCAGAGGGCTGTCCAAGGTCTACCGGTGACCCACCCAGCCATTGTATTGGAGCAGCAGGATTTCTGAGATATAATCGGGAGTCTGACAACCACAGAATAAACAAACCAACCATTGTTCCAGTGGTACCAAGATCAAATTCTCATATATGGTTATAAATCTATATACAGTATTTGGCTATTTGTTAGTTAAATACACCACTGATACACTCTTTTCCAGCACCAACACCTGCAAGAGTACACAGTAAAATGTGAGTTCTGTGGAGAAAAAGCCAAACCTTCACTGGATTTATCGAGGGAGCAGCAGGTAGGGAACGCAATGAACGTGGAAAAACAAACTCTTCAAATTTATTTCGCTGCTGACCTCCTCCCATCCTCTTTTGTCCCTCTCAGGCAGCTCTGAACTTCTGCTGTGCCAAGAGACAGCAGCTGCATGGGATGCTGGAGAAGCAGAGATGTTTAGTTGGACAGAGAAGTAGCCTGAAGCTCAGTATATCAACTTCACTAGGAGACGAGCCAGACACAGAGGAAATCCCCTTCCAAGTCAGAGAGATGGACGATCCCAACAAGTTTCTTATGGGCTTACAATGTGGACTTGAGTACAAAATAAAATAAATACTTTTATCCTCCATGCAAAAATGTAAAGATTTTAATAAAATGGTAGGAGATGACACCTTTACTGTATTGAAGTGTTGAGTATTATAATCTGTGTCCTTTTTTAGAGAACAAGCAGAGCTGACAGTGTTTGAGGATGACTCAACTCAGACACCTGTAGCTGAGACCTGTGAGTATGCCTTTAAATATGTGATACTGAACCAGAATACAAGTGTATGCAGAATATATCTTGTTCAGATAATCAGTAAGAAGCAAATCAAGTGCAAACATTAAATTACTTTGTGAAACCCCTTCTTTCTGTGCTATTATTTAGCTGCTCCAGAATTCAAGGTGCTCAGCTTCCGGCTCTCTTGTAACAAAGAAAATGGACGCTGGACAGTATATTCTAGCACTGAAGCCGAGGAACACCCAAAAATAGAAGAAGAGGAGCAGGTGTTGATTCCCCAGTGCAACCACAAGCCACTTAAATTTGGCTTGTGTTATCACCAGGTAATGAAAATTGACTTTTAATTTAATCATAAACCTATTTTGAGAAATTATTTTATAAAAAACATAAATGGGAGTGTATAATTAATTTCATAAGACACTGCCCCCATGTGGTCATACTATGTCATATCAGAGTGGCAAGCCCTCATTCACTAATTAAGCATATAAATATTAATAACTGTAATAATCCATAGATAATAAAAGGGTATTGAAGCAGGTGAAAGATACATCTTGTGGATGCGCTGGGACACATCATCAGTGATGTACCCTTGGGTCATTGGGGGTTTTCGGGTCTTTCAACATCAGACCCCTGACCTAGGTGACCCGGTCATGGTGATCAGTCCCCAGTCTGTTACCCAGCAGCATTTGCCCAAGGTTCCCCTCTCTTGATCCAAAGCCTTCTGGTGTCTTTCTCTGTGGCTTCAGTTGCGGATGCAATTGTTTTCCGTTTTGCCTTCCCAATGAGTCCCAGCTGTGTGAAAACTCTAGAATGAACACCCTGTGAATCCTCGACAACCCACTTCCAGGGTCTCGCAGACCTTTTTCCAGCTTTGCCTTCTGCACTTTTCCACCAGCTCCTGGTATTATGCTCCCTCTCATTAGCCTCATCCATGCAATCTTCCAAGGGCACATTGAGCTTCAGAATGATCATCTGCATGGTGGAATCTGAGACAATAAACGTATCTGGTTGAGGCGTCATTGACATAATGGAACAGAAGTTAAGTGGCCTACCCAGGTCACAGTTGCCAGTCAGTGGCAGCGGTGGTGAGGACACCAGACTTTTCCTGCGATTGTAAGTTGGATTTCTCTCCAGCTTTATGGAAACTGATGGTACTAGAAGTGGTCCTTGCAGGGGTTGACAGTGGTGGCTATGCTGTCAACAACTGCTCTAAGCACCTGGTCGTGGCGTCAGCAATAGTATCCATCTTCAAAGGCTTTTGGGCAGCTACTGACTAAATATTCCAGGGAACCCTGTCCTTAACAGCAGGAACAGGATGGTGTCTCAGTTTTAATCAAGGCAGGAGGTTTGCTGGGCTTGGAATTTAGTAGTGTCAAGTCAATATATAAAAGTGTCTGTAACATCCATTACGATTCATTAACCAATGTTGCACCTGGTTAAAAAAAGGGATTGCTACCTAGCCATTTTTACAGGCTGACAAGTAGTTCGAATGAAGAGGAATCTGATTCTGATGTGCTGATAGTGTGAAGGAAGCAAAACAAACACAAAATGAAAACTTCACCCCTTTCTATTTCAAATATTTTTACCCACAGGGAGGGTCAGATGTTCTACAGAGGATTTATTCAAGTGGTGAGAAATTTCTCACTGCATTCCCTGATGGCTCTGCTCAGGTCTTGTATCCTCTCACAATAAAGTTTCATTAGATTTTCAGACCAAGAGGAATCATTCTAAGAGAAATGTGGACATTTAAGAGCAAATCCTACTCTTTGTCAGATTGTACATATGGCACGTGCTGTAGAGCAGATGTTTCCATCCTTAAAAGCTAACAGCTATCCCTCAGGCCTCTTGGCTCTCATTGTCATTGTCACAAGAGACAATGGAAGGGTCTGCATTGTATATGACGACATTGATGTTCCCTGTCAACCTGTGAGAGCAATGTTCCAGTCTGATGGCAGGGCAACATGTTATCAAAGCAATGGAAACATATGGTACAAAGATAAATGTTCTTTATTTCATAAAAACTAATATTTTATTGTATCATTTGTGGTTAATGTAAATATAGGTCTAATACTTAGAGGACTCAATACAAATTCATATTTGTTTGTATCGCAGGCTGAGCTTAAACAGATCAGGTGGTCAGTGTTTGGATGAGAATGGTTCAAAGGTTCGTCACTGGAGTTGGAACGGTCGGAGTCTGACCCCCACTCAGCTGCACCCCATCTTCTTGTCTCTCAACAAAAATGTTGGGGTCCGAGTCCTGGGGAGGGAACAAGCATTTGTGTCCTTCCTGGCAAAAGGCCAACAGGCAAAGTTCAGCGTGGGTAACTGCTCTGCTCAGGTGACGCCTTGTTCTTTCTTTTAATCAAGCATCATCCCAGCAGGTCCAGCTCTAAAGACACCTGGAATGTGCAAATCTGACATTTGAAATGGAAAATCATTTTGCTTCATTAACCTGTGCTTCTTTTTTCAGAATGGATGTCAAACAGACAATCAACAATCTGTTTTAAAAGAGGAGCAGTTTGTGTTGGCAGCCAGGATGAGGATCTTGTTGGTCGTCAAGAACATTCACCAGTACCTGGCGACCCCCTCCCATCGCACCTGTCGAAGAACAGACAAGGTCCTCACCTCCACGTCACTGCCCAGAGGGTTCTGGTAGATGGTACTGAGGTGATCACGACAGAGTGTTTATCCACTAGTGCCCTCAGGATTTTCTTTGATGAACCAGTAGTACAGTGACCAAAATGCAAGTCACACTTCAAAAACCAGGTCAGAAAACTGACCCTTAAGGAAATGATCACATCAGTAATTTTGGTGCTTCTGTTGTGTTAAGATGTGTTGGTATTTAGCACAACTGTTTCTTGTCCTTCCGCCCAGAGAAGTGACTTAATGTGATTTCAGGAGATTTCCATAAATATCTATTTAGTCACAGAATGTACTTTCAAGGACAATTTTGAGGGGCAAAAAATATATATAAAATCACTCAAATACAAAACCTTTGACATTGTGTTTCCCTTGTAACATCACTATTGTTTGTTTTACATTATGCTCTTGTCTAATCCCTTTTTGTTTTCAAATTAAATCATTATACATCCTAATGAGTTCCAGACAACAGGGTGAACAGAAGGCTCCAAGACACCTCATGACAGTCTTCTGTAGTGTCTCGAGGGTTTCCTTCAACTGAACTTAATCAGCCACATCTACTGAAATCCACTATCTCACCACTCACCTAAAATAATTGCCCCATTGTTTAGTACCAGTACTCATTCTACTCTGCATCGATCACACATCAGACAACTACACAATTAAATACTTACAATAGTCTTTATTAATCTTAGCCTCTTCCACATTATCAATATAAAAATTATTCAGAACTCATACAGATGTTACTTTCACAAGAACGATTCCTGATTTTAAGTGTTGCATTTCCTACGATACTACTTTTAGGACAATAAACTTAGTTTTACATATGGCTCAGTGGTACAAATGGCATGACTATTTAATTACACAGATCAATAGTATGCAACAAGTTAAAGATTATTAGTAATCAAACTTTGTTTCTTATAGGATCAATGGTCAAATCAGCAGTAGTATGAATTGTATAAAAGAAAAGACTGAATGGCCAGCACTGTTGCCACAATTCCCACTCGAGCGTCAGGGGCAGGATATCTCCAAGGGGCATGGTGAAGAGTGATGGGCGCATCAAGTATGTGCTGGCAGTTTTCCTGCCTTCAGCACAGACCTTCATTAACATCACTTCACAGCCCAAAGAGAAACCCACCTCAAACCTACAGTGTATACAGAAAGAGGGGGACACAAAATTAGAAGGCAACATTTCTTATAGTCAATTTGTCTCACAAGAAACAAAACAATGACGCATATCAATAAAAACGGGACCATTGAAAACTATTTACAATACTTACATGGAGGGGCTTTTAGGTCCAGCCAGGAAGTAAAATCGGGTTAAGAGAGGTGTGGTCTTGTGTTCATGTGAACATTCATCTTCATCTCATTGTCTAGGATTTGCACAAGCTGTTGCATGGAGGGCAGATGCCCTGACTCTAGTTTTGACCACACTGGAACATCTAAAAGACAATACTCACTGTAACAAAGTAACTAAGACTTATTTGAACTTCTACCTAGCCATCAGAATGTGAGATCACAAAAATCCTCATTCAGTGGTACGGTAGTTTTACTGCAGTCCAACAGAACAAACTGATTTACCGACTCACCGTTTAATGTGATTTCAAATGCTCCTGTAGACATCAAGTGGTTTTCAATCATATTGCTGAGGAAGAACACCATCATACAAGCGTATATCTGAAAGAACGACCAAGTGAAAAGTTTTCGTTATGCCACAAATCTAATTTTGCATTGCTCCCTCTGATTCCATAGTTTTATTCATAGTTGTGCACAAAAATGGCAAACTCTCCTGCGAGGCTATTTAACAACTCCTCTAAAGCTTACCTTATTTCCTTGGCCCCACTCCCAGATGCCAGGTGCTTGCATACCAAAGAGGGTGAAAGGGTCCCTGCCGATAATTATCACCCCAATCAGCAACAGTTTGAACATAGACAGGAATGAAGAAATGTGTCTGGGGGAACCAACAAACAAAAACATATTTTAATGGATTCCATAAATAAAACAGACCAAGGCTTCGGAAGCTATAAAATCCTTTTGGAGGCTTCCAGGTTTAAAAAAAGCTCACATGTGGGCTCATTTTGTCTGAAGTTGGTAATGTTCCATAAACGAAATTAACAGGAATTAAAAGTCAGGGATATTTACTGTTGACAAACAGAAACAGCACAGGATCACGTCTAATAAATCCTCTAAAAATCTTGATCATCAAATTAAGTTTCTGTGAGTATCAAAAACGCAAGAAATTTAGAGTCAACTGTAGGTTGGCTTCCTGTCATAAGCAAAAATATGTTTTTATATTCACTGCTAATACTTCTATGCTAGGGTGAGACAAATGTAACATCTACAGGACCTCTTTTCCCACCTGTAATTATGATTATGTAGTCCCTAAGTGGTTTAAGTATAGCCCTCTCAGTAGACTAAGGATGACTCTAAGATTGCGTCAGAGACAAACAAACCACCTCCTGTTTCTGGTGAGATAATAGTACCTGGGGGTTTAAGTGACAAGATACATTTAAAGTAACCTCTGGGATTTCCCAGCACAAGCCCATCTAACTCAGTCTCTGACCCTGTCATGTTCAAAAAGCATAACATCTTTTGAAAAACAAATTAGAGCTCAAAACACAAAGAGCACAAATAGATGTCCCTGGAAAATTCTACAAGAAAAAGATGAATATTGATGTCAATATTGACTAAAATTATTTGTCTTGGCTGCAACCAATTATTTTTATCAGTTCATTTGCTGATTATTTTTGCTAGTAGTCATGGAGTCGGTGCAAATTTGATTATAAATAGAAAAAAATATTGCTGTCCAACAACGGCTCTGCAGGAATCCTCAAATCTTGAAAGGTTACGTCTGAGAGAGTTTAATTCAACACACTAGTATATTTCAGCTCCCTCTCAATGGACCAAAGGACACACCACACAGTGCAACAAAATGTTAAAACCCCTGGCAAAAATTGGTATCACCAATCTTGGAGGGTGTTCAGTTGTTGAGGAAAAAAAGCAGATTACAGACATGATACAAAGCTAAAGTCCAATTAAACTGAAGCGCATGTTTGTTGGAGATGGGAGGAAGCCGGACAACCCGGAGAACACAAGGAGAACATGCAAACTCCTTAAAGAGAGGGACTCGAATCTGGAAATGCCTTGCTGTGCAGCAAAAGCGCTACCCACTGCACCCACTGCACCACCACCACTGCCCAAGGCAGCAAGTTGCGTTTTGAAATGACTTTAGTTCTGTGTCATGTCTGATCTGCTTTTTTTCCCCATCATTGATCACATCTCTTTTGCCAGGGTTTGTAATATTTTATTGCACTATGTTGTGTGTCCTTAAGTCAACTGAGACGGAGTTGAAATACACTGGTGTGTTGAATTGACCCTTGGGCATTGTTTGGGCCCAAAAGTGACATTTTTGTTGTTTTTATGAGTTTCTCTCCCAATAAATCAGTCAGTTAAAAGGCTAAATATATTAAATGTTGCCAGCAATTTTCTTTCCTCTTTATTTTCTAAGTTCTTTAATGCTCGTCATTGGAAGTGAATAGCAGATTTTCAGTGTGTACACACAATACCTACAATGGTCAAAAATGGTCCATTTGACTCCCATTATAACCATTTTTCCATATACTGTAAGCATATATATATACATACATATATACATACATATGTATGTATATATATACACATACATATATACACACACACACACATATATATATATATATATATATACATACACATACATATTACTATATACAAATATACAATAATGCTGACATATTATAATGAAACATGATCTTCATTGTCTGCAGCAATGACCCAAAAATCAACCCACAGACCAACTGTGTTTACACACCTGCAAAAACATTCATCCAATAGTTTAATACTTCTGATAAAAACATTACAACTGTGCACCCGGTTAGGTAATGTTTGTAGCCATTTTAATGGGTCCCTGAGGGTTAATTAAGTCAAAGAAACACAAACAGTGGGACAGCTCATAATCATTGAAAGTATAATCTGTTGGTTATGTCTGCATTAGGCTCACATTAAAAATGAAAGAAGCTGACTGAATGTAATGCCATTTAATAACGCTGAATGATTGACAAGTCCATTTGCCTTGCATCGTTATAACAACATCAATAAAAGGTAAACGTAACACCCCTGTAACAAGACAGATGAACAAAATATTTCCTTACTTACCGATAGAGGGGTATTGGAAGATAGTTCTCCCCTTCAATGCGGATGTCTGGGTACCGCTGGTACAAGGCCTGCGTGTACTCCTCAAACACCCGCTTGTAACCTCAGGAAATACTGTGCAAAACAAACAGATAAACCACAGATAGAACAGAGTTAAAGCAGCTGAAAGCTTTTAGGTTCCTAGGAATCGCACTTTTGATGTGATTTGAAGAACCCAAACAATACTAGGAAAACAACTGTTCATGCTGCTATTTAAAAATATAAGATAATCCTTAAAATCAGCTGTTATTCGTTCCAAAGTGAGGAAATTTTCAAATATAAAGAATGTGCAGCAGAGCACCTACTATCCTCAGTAAAGATTTCCTTTAAACATTAGTATTTTATATTGGTTTGCCTCATTTTATTTTTGATGGATAGGGAATGCAATTTGAGCTTAATTATGCAATCTTGTGATGAATACTGGCACAGTGTATAGAACAACTAAGAACACAGGAACTCACAACAATCCATGTGTTACCAAAGCTTGTGAACTTCACCTTAAACCTTTGCATGTGGGAATTATTATATTTCTTTTCTAAATGGCAAGATTTTGTGATGAAGTGAAATCCTAGCCATTGACCTACTTTAAATCAGTTGTCATTCCAAAGCTGAATCACGTGTGCCAAGTTTGCTTAAGACACAAAACCATATTCCATCCATAGTTCAAATGTTTGCTCTAGTTCCTGTTTTTTTCTGATTCTGTTTAAATAACTACTTCAATAAACACTACAACCACGTGACATCGTTAGTTTAACAATAAACACATGTAGTTAATGATTTAACTACTGAGCTACTGTCGTCCTACAGTCCACTAGGTCTTGGGTTAGGGACATGTGTGTGTGTGTGTGTGTATATATGTATATAGATATATATACAGTATATATACACACACACGTCGTGTGGACACTGTAACCGAAACTTTTTCTATCTGTGGGGCATCTCCCTGCAACGAAAACCGCTGTGACGTTAGTGTGTGTGACCTGTGTTTACATGTACACACAGAATGGAGTTAAAACCGATGATTTTCGGACGTATAACATCTCCACATCGAAGACGCGTTGATTAACATGGTTGGTGTACTCGCTCATCCTGAACATATACACACACATATATATGTATATATATATATATACACATACATATATATATGTATATATATGTACGTGTATATATATACACGTATATATGTATATATACACACATATACATATATACACACACACACACATATATATATACATACATACATACACATAAAAAGAGGATTGCACCCACGCTGTGGAAGCAATGGCCAAAGTGTCACCCGCAAGCAAGGAGTCCATGGCTCTGATTAATTTTCCTTGGCTCTTGAGTGATGCCATGGCCAGGATGAGTGACCGGCAGGATGAGGCCAATGCTCAAATGAAGGAAGACATCACTCAAAAGCTGGAGAGATTGGGAAAACGTAGCTGTGGCCAGAAACCGCGATGCTGACACCAGTGACTAAGAGTGGGGGCAGGCAGAGACTTAATCATCTCAGCCAAACAAAGCAAAAATTCTACTGGCACCGACACCCTAAATTTGTCCAGTAACATACGGAATGGACTACTAAGAGGTCATTAACAAATTTGAATTCATTCCAAGAACTGATGAAGACATATTGTAATGAGAGATGTTTGTTAACTCTGGGGGACGGGAATTTCACAAGCCTATTGGCTTTTTCGAATGTTGATGTTGTAAATGTGATCAAGTCTGTTATATTAACATGTCCAAAAATAATAATAAACCAAATTAATAAAGACGTGTGTAAGTACGCACATCTAGTGGACTGAATGGATGATTCAAAACAATAATATACCAAAATAAAATAATCTAAATGTGACATTCAATGTATGAATTTGGTTGATAATGTGTTGAAAGGAGAGAGATGTTGTTGATTCAGGGGACAGGGATTTTACAAAGCCAATGGCTTCTAACTTTCAACCCCCGCCTTTTTTTTTTCTTTTTTTTTCCCGATGTTGTTGATATTCCAAATCTTAAGAAAGTGAAATCTGGTGTAATGTCATGTCTGGAAAGAAAAAAATAAAGTGAGTAAACTCAAGTAAATATATATACAGGTATATATATACACATACGCACACACGTTAATTATTACAGCGGAAAAACACTTAATACCACTACGGGAATTATTAAAGGGCTGATTATTATTTGTGTCAGCGTTAGCTCTCATGCAGTAGTGTTTACTAGATTCAAATATTTGTAAAACTGAAAAAAACACTAATGCAAACTGTTTAAATTGTAGCAACTAATTCCAGACAGATGGAGTTCTTTACAGATGGAGTTCTTTACAGATGGAGTTCTTTACAGATGGAGTTCTTTACAGATGGAGTTCTTTACAGATGGAGTTCTTTACAGATGGAGTTCTTTACAGATGGAGTTCTTTACAAGGACTTGAAATAATCCCCTTGTCTCTACAATAGGAGGAGCAGATTAATCCGGTCTGAGCACAGGGCAAAGGCATTTGATTTTTCAACAGCACATCAGCGAGTACAGCACTCCAACACGGCTATAAAATGAACACCGTGTAAGTATAAAAAGCAGACCATAATATCAAGTATCTAGCAGCGGAACTGGGGCCACGCTGAAATGCTAACTAGCAGAAATTTATAGATATACAACAAATATTTCCGTATGTTTCGACGGTGATGGACTAATTTTGCTATCATGTCGTTAAAGCTCCTAAACAACAACAACAACAACAACAACAACAACACTACCAGCATGTCTTCTGTCCAGGTTTCATTCCATTTCTGGCCTACGTTGTTGTTAGCATGTTGCTAACATAGCTTACCATGACTCGCCAGTTTTTGTGGTTTTCGCTGACGTTATCTTACCAAATTTGAAACCGGAGAAGGGGCCCCGTGGCAAACTGCATCTTCATCTTCTTCACGCCGCCGGTGTCACCAGACGTGGCGCAGCACAGAGAGAAGACCCCCAAAGCGAGGAACGACAAACGCAACCACTTCATCGCCTTCCGTGTTGGGGTTCGTCTCTCCGCTCAGAACAGACTAATTTATATGGACGGGTCGACGCTGTTTCGGCCCTCCCCGCTCTTGCTCGACTGTCGGAGTTTAAGCACTAGTACCACTTATATGTGGTGCCACCTACTGCTCTGGCTGTTCCACTAACTACGTCACTATAGCGATTGTTCTGAGGCTATGTGACACATACTGTATGTCAGAGTCAAGGGCCGGGGCCCACGGTGTTTGTAGACTTCAGTTCTGCCTGTAACACACTTGTCCCGAGCAGACTGTTGTTCAAACTGCATGGTTTGGGTATCGACGAGCACACCTGCTCATGGATCAAGAGTTTTCTCACGAACCGCAGCCACTCAGTCAAGCTGGGGGATTGCTACTCCTCAACCCTGGCTGTGAGCACCGGGGCCCCCCAGGGCTGTGTGCTCAGTCCAATGCTGTACCCTGTACACTCATGACTGCGTCCTGATTAACAGGGGCAACTTCCTCGTGAAATTTGCTGATCACATTACTGTGGTGGGGCTTATCATAAATAATGATGAGTCAGCCTACAGGGAGGAGGTCCTGAACCTCACCACTTGGTGCTCCCTCAACAACCTGGCACTGAACTTGAAAACCAAGGAGATGGTGCTGGACTTCAGGAGGAAGAGGGAGAATCCTAGGAGCATACATGTCAGAGGACCTTACATGGGGCACTAACACCAATGCCCTTGTGAAAAAGGCACAACAGCACCTGTACTGTCTAAGGTCCCTGAGAAGAGTAAATGTGTCGCAGGATCTGCTGCTGTCCTTCTACAGGGGTGCTGTGGAGAGCATCCTCACCAACAATATGCTGGTGTGGTTTAACAGCTGCCCTCAGGCTGACAGGAGGGCTCTGGAAAGAATCAGAGAATCAGAGTCTTTATTTGTCATGCTGACACACGTTTACATATGACAGTACAAAATATGTCTCTGAAGGTCCCAGTAAGCCTGGTCGATAAATAAGATAAAATAAGATAAAAAGGATAATTTAAGTAAAGATAGGTTAAAAATGTAAGATAAATAAGAGAACAGAGAAAAGTTAAGAATGCTAGATATATAAAGTGTAAATTTTTCTTGTTTACCATTTTAATCATAGAAAGGATCCCATTTGTATCTTATAAGGGCTACATTCTCCATTGATTACTCCACACATGTCATTCCATTTATGTGCATCTCTAAATCTTTTCCATCTGCTTGCCTAAAATGAAATTGAGTCTGACAGTCATTCACACAGCCAAAACTGTACTGGCAAGCAAAGGGTACTTTTATCAAACAGTACTTGACCAAAACAAAAAAAGAAAAACATAAAAACCAGTGGAAACTTGAAATCTAGCCAAGAACTGTTCGGCTAATTCCTTCTGAACAAACATTATATTATTCAGACGGAATCAAACGAGTAACAGGAGAACAAAACATCTGAGTTCCAATCAAATGTAGGCTTTACTCAAAACTGGCAGACTCATTTCCAAGAGTGTCAACTTGTCTTGATGTTGGAGAAAACAGTGGAGGAAATACAGGGATCATTAATCTACTACACCACTCGCCGTACTTCAAAAAATCTCTTCAGGTAGTAAATCTGTCCTAGTGTCATTGCCACCAGAACCAGAGCTTCGAAGAATGACCACAGCACCACTCTGCTGTTTGTGTTGTCATTGATTGCTCTGTGTATTCTCTCACGAACCTCCATGTACTCTTGCTCATGCTTCACAGCCGTCATGGCCACAGCCAGCTCATTGATCATCTCCTCCAACTTGTTTTGGTGAGCTTCAGTCTCCATATCTTGGCCTTTAGGGGCCTCTCCAATATCAATGGTGAACATGACGATCTTTGGTGTCATGGTTGACATCTTGTTGCTGAAACAGAACTTGTAGGTCCCGTCCATATGTGCTGCAACAGAGTATTTCTCACTGGACTCTTTATCACCTTTGTAAATCTGCTTGCCATAAAGTGTAAATTGAAAAGTGTCTGAACAGCAAAATCTATTTACAGTGTAGCAGCTTAAGTATGTAGGTGCTCCATCTATTGCACCTGATGAAGCACCATATTGCAGCAAATCGCCGTGTGTCTGTGGTGACATACGGGGCGTCGTGAGGGTGACTACAGAGCACCACAGGAGTTCAGCTGTCTAACAGCCTCTGGGAAGAAGCTGTTCCTCAGCCTGGTGGTCCTGCTCCGGATGCTCCGTAGTCTCCTGCCTGAGGGGAGGGGTTGGAACAGACAGTGTGCTGGGTGGGTGGGGTCTCTCATGATGTGGGTGGCCCTCCTTCAACACCTACTTGTGTAGATTTCTGTGGTGGTAGGTAGGCCACCCCCCACAGTCCTCTGTGCAGCCTTCACCACCCTCTGCAGAGCTTTCCTGTCTGCTGCAGAGCAGCTGCCGTGCCACACAGTGATGCTGGTGGTGAGGATGCTCTCCACCGCTCCCCTGTAGAAGGCCTTCAGGACGGGACCCCCCAGTCCAGCACGCCTCAGCTTCCTGAGGAAGTAGAGCCGCTGGTGGGCCTTCCTGAGCAGGTAGGAGGTGTTACAGCTCCAGGTGAGGTCCGCAGTGAGTTGAACCCCCAAGTACCTGTAGCTGGAGACCACCTCCACAGCTGCTCCTCCGATGTGCAGGGGGGGAGGGGAGTGACTTTTCCTCCTGAAGTCCACCACCATCTCCTTGGTCTTCCCCACGTTGATGCAGAGGTTGTTGTGTCTGCACCAGTGCACCAGGTGCTCCACCTCTGTATCTCTGTATTTGGACTCATCATTGTTGTGGATGCGTCCCACCACTACTGTGTCATCTGCGAACTTTACGATATGACAGCTTGGGTGTTTTGCTGAACAGTCATACGTCAGTAGGGTGAACAGGAGGAGGCTGAGCACGCAACCCTGTGGGGAGCCGGTGCTGAGGGTGATGGGGGAGGAGACCGTGTTGTTGATCCTGACAGTCTGTGATCTGTCTGCCAGGAAGTCCAGGACCCAGTTCCCTGTGGTGGCAGACAGTCCCAGCTCTGACAGTTTCTGTACCAGGGTCTGGGGGATGATGGTGTTGAACGCGGAGGTAAAATCCAGGAAGAGCAGGCGGATGTAGGAGTCCTTGTTCTCCAGGTGGGTGAGGGATGTGTGGACCACAGAGGAGATGGTGTCGTCGGTGGAGCGGTTCCTCCTGTAGGCATATTGGTGGGAGTCCACCGTAATGTCTATGGAGTCCTTTATGTGTGCCATGACCAGCTTCTCAAAGCACTTCATGACTATCGGGGTGAGGGCCACCGGCCGATAGTCATTAAGCTTCTTCACCGAGTGGCCTTTGGGTACCGGGACGATGGTCTTGGACTTCAGGCAGCTGGGGACCGTTGCTAGCTGCAGTGAGGTGTTGAAGATGTCTGTTAGCACCTCTGCTAGCTGGTGGGAACAGTCCTTCAGTTCTCTCCCTGGGACGCCGTCGGGGCCTGCAGCCTTGCGAGGATTGATCTTTTGCAAGGTCCTCCTCACATCCTCCGTGGTCACACTGAGGGGCGTGTCGTCAGGGGGAGGGGGGGGTGTTAGTTTGGTGCTTGGGGGGGTGTTGGGGTCCTCAAAGCGGGCATAAAATTTATTGAGGGCATCTGCTAGGGGGGTCTGTCGGGCCCTGTGCATTCCTGGTGTTAAAGTTAGCGATGCACTTGATGCCCTTCCACATACTCCGTGGGTCCCCTAAGGTCAGGTGACCCTGGATCTTTTGAGCATTAGTGGATTTTGCCTCCGTTATTCCCTTATCCAGAGCCCTCCTCGCTGCCCTTAGTGCCCCTGTGTTCACACCCCGCCCACAGCCTGTTCTCACTGCTGCCCTCTGGAAAGAAGTACAGGTCCATCAAGGCACGGACCTCTACACTAACCAACACGTTTTACTCGAGTGCAATCATAGTACTGAACACAGCACTCCGAAGGCGTACATGTTGGAAGTCAGTCCCAGTTAGGAACCCTGTGTAATGTCCTTGTAGCAATTGCTGCTAGTTACTGTTACTGAGTTTTGTTTTTGTATTTAGTTACTTTATACCAGAACTTTTGCACAGAGGGTTGTATGCTTGTGTATAATGACATTAAAGGTATTCTATTCTTCTATTCAATACTACATTCCCCACAATGCAAGGGTAGCCTGCAAATTCACTTCAGCAAGCAGGCCTCAGCTTCATTATTCATCAGCCGTCAGAGCAGAAGAGAACTTTCAGCTACCCCCTCCTCAAAAATGGCTAAATGGAAGGTAGAAGCTGAGAACAGGGGGTTTCAAGCCAGGTGGGAGGCAGAGGATATGTTCACGGAGGTAAAGTTAAACCTCTGTCTTCTGTGTGGAGAGTTTGGCTGTAATGAAAGAATATAATCTAAGAAGGAACCATCAAACATCTCAAACACAGACATGATTTTTCTCTGGAAGTTCATTTTTGTCTGTGTACCTGTTGAAAAATGTTTTCAATTGAAATTACTGACATAAGAAAATATTTCTTCACTTAATATACTTTCAAATAGACTTTAAACCTATAAATCCAACACTGAGGATGTAAAGAACAATACAAGACAAAAACAAGAGATAGTGTCTGATTATATTTTATTTAATTTGTCCATTAAATGCAATTAAAAGAAAGAGAAAAAAAGGTCAGTGGGTTTATTTTAGTGTTTCATGATTGCCAGGCTCTCCTGCTCCACGGCCGTCTGCAAGGCCAGCAAAGTGTCTGCGGATCACATATAAAATTGACTCAATAAAGTATTTAACAGTCATCTATCCAGATCATGACCTGTGGAAAGTAAATTTGAGGGCAGAATCTGTTACTGCCCCTTTATCTATTTTTTTAAACAAACCCAGTATTTTTTGGGAATGATCCAGCATGTCAGGAAGTTCTGCCTTAATGTCGAAAGAGGTTTTCTTCATCGCTGTGACAAATTCATTCACCCTCTGAAAAAAAAAGAAACAATCATGATGAGAATGTGGACTTAGAATGTAAACTTAGGGGGAAATGACAATTTGTAAACTGTGAAGCAGTGTAGGTACTACCATGAACTGGCCATAAACCTTCTCTTCCAACTCTGTCACTTGAGAGATGACATCATACACATGGGCATCCTCAACAATTTCCTACAATTTAAAAACCAAACTTTTCAGCTGTTTATAAAAAGGATAGTAGCAGTAATTAGGATTTTGGGCCCATATCATACAAAATTACCTCATCTGTTGAGATGTTTACAGGTTCCTGTGGCTTGGCTGCTCTGTTGGCTGTGGCATTACCATTTAGTTCTTTAACTCTGCCAAAAATGGAAGAAAATGTTTTATGTTTAGTTTTATTTTCCCTGGTGCAGATATTCTTTAAAGTTTACAATCACATTCTAACATGATAAAAATAGTCAGTATTTTAATGATAAAAACATAATTCAAAAGCCTAATATGTACCTGTCAGCGTAGCGTAGTGTGTTCATTGTGTATTCACAGGAAGCCATACCTGGAGACACCATAGCAATCTGTGGATAATACACATACATGCATTAATCATACATTAATCACACATGGTGCAAGCCCATCATCCATTATGTAAAAAAACATTGTAATACATTATTAACAGGCTTAAAATCAGCGTGCATATACCATGCAGGTCCTGGATTTCTCTCCAATGAAGGAATCCCTGAGGACTTTGGTCAAAGTGCACATCCGGAAAGGAATGTGGTCACTATTCTTTCCCAGAGAACGGATGCACTCCTACAGGTGGACATACATTATTTAATACTCAGACAGTATTATGAGCATCAGTTTGAGAACATATAGTTTTAGCTGCATCCTAGCCCAAGCGCCAGGAAAAAAAAAGAAGTCTCCTCTGAGTATCAAACACCTAAATGTTTATCTGGTGTACCTACAGAGAAATCACAATCTACCTTGAGAGCCAGCAGGCTGCGATTGATCTCTGCCGTCTCAACCAGGGTGCTGCGATCATTGCTGCTGACATCTGTACCACGCTCATTACCGGCCAAATCGACCAATGAAAATTTGCCATGCAATGTGGTGGCGCGGTTATTGCGTCGCAGGCTAATCTGGAGGACCGCATGAGAGCGGGATGAGTTGGCATTGGCTGAGGTCTGGCCTGATGTTCTGGGGGAGACAGTGCCAGCACAATTATAACATTACACACTAAAATCATTGTTATATGAAGACATCCTCCATGGCTTTCATGAGCCTGGAGCAGAGGATATTGTTTTATGGATGACTGCTGTGGAGATACCTTAAACTCATCTTTCCATAGAAAAATCAAAACAAAACATTTGTATACAAAATTGCATAAAACCATACAAACCACACAAACTAACGTCAGAAAAAAATCTAATTATCCCAAAGACACAACTAAATAATATGATTAATATGTGTGGAAAGTTCACTGAAGCTAGAATGCAAAGCTTGCTGGATATGCTCCGGACAAGATGACCACCATTCCGATTTGAATCCTTTTCATATCAGAGGGAACAGTACCTGCATGCACTGCCAATCTGGATCATCTTGATGACCTCCTCTGCTGTGGACACATAAACCTCTTCCAGCCCCACAACCTGAACCTGCTGTCTTTCATCTTCCAGTACCCTGAGCTTAGCCTTCTTGTTCAGCAGGTCATACACCTAAAAAAGAAGAGTATATTTCACTTCAAGAATGACGTGAATAAGATCATATGCTTTTCAAAAAGTATTCATAAAAGGTAATTTTTCTTACTTTTCCATTGTAAATTTCAAAAAAGCTGATGTAGGCAGAGATATCCAAATTATCATATCTGCTATGGTTCATGTAGGTAAAAACATCCTGGGCTAGGAAGGAAAAGATGACAAATTCTTAATTATTAAAACCAATTTTGTCAAATCCTCAATATTCTACTGTTCAGAGAATAAAGGAAAAGACAGCAGATGGTTTTACTTCTACCTGCAAATGCATAGATTCCTTTGGTGCAGTTCTGTTGTCTCCCTGTGAAATCACCACCCATTGTCTAGAGAAAAAATGTTCAAAACTAGAAATGAATAAACTGTAAAAATAATATATAAGACAAGTTAATCTTACACAACATGTAGAGACTTACGTGAGTCTTCCCACTTCCTGTCTGGCCATAGGCGAAACATGTGGCCATACCACCTTCAAAAATGGATTGCACCAATGGCTTCGCTGTGAACCTAGAGAAAGAATAACATGAGGGAACTTTAAATTTTAAAAGGTGATCACATCCTGTCCTAAAAACAGGAATTTGCACTGAAGAAAGGAAGTCTAAAACAGGTTTTAAAGCCTGTAATAACTCATATCTAGAGAACCAACAATCATTTCATTTTGTTGTGAAAGAAAAAGATGAATAAAGTTATTACTTGTAGACCAGGTCATTGGAGGTGGCTTCATCAAAAGAGTAATCAAAGTGGAAGACCTGGTTGTCCAAGTACTTGGTAAGGTCCACCTTCTGCTTTGGCTCATGAACCAACAGGACACCTTTTCCAGGTACAGACACCACATCTATCTCCTTTTTGTTCATCTCTGGAATAAATTTAACACTGTTAGTAATTACTCCATTAAGATCAAGTGGTAGATTCATGGGGTGTTGGACATCATTCTTTACATACCTTGCTTGTTAAAGGGGCGCTTGCGAACACACACACAAATTTTTCGGGGTTCAATCTGTGAATGTGCACAAATGTGCCGTTACTAAGGACTATAATGGCATGACAGCATATAGTTTTACATGAGAGCCACTTTTCTAGTCTACACTCACCTGGTCAGTGGATAGTAATGGAGTCACTTGCAAGGTCTCTCTGAAATCCTGAATCATTTCGAAGAACTTCTGGTTTGGTCGGGAAGCTTCTCCAAACTAACATAAAACAGATAAACGGATTTGCAATAGAATCTATAAAGGGACTTTCTATGATTAGAAAGATAAAGTTAAAGAAGACTAGAGTTAAAAAGATGAATATATCAAAATCACCTTTCCCTTCTTGGACTGCACATCAGGGGGCTTCACAACACAAGACAACCTTTTGCTGCCTTTTGCCAGGTCTTGAGCCATAGATTTTCTTCTACCTAAAGAGCACAGAGATTATGTACCCTTTTCATCTTTCTGCCAGCATGTCAAAATATCTAATGACACCTCATGAAGTCACTAGTACTACTACTCATCACCATCACAATACCATACAAATGTAATCACAAACTAATGGGTATATGCTAGGGATGAGCAAGTACACCACTATCTGCATCTGTTCAACAATCTAAATGATCTGTTTCCGTGTCTGTACTCAGCGCTTAAACCAGAAGTGGGTGTGGTTTAAATGGGTGGGGCATAAATGCGTACATTATTACATCCCGCTTCAAAGCGGTGATGTATTGTAATTGTCAGTGTTCGTCCATCCATTAGTCCACCAAATATCTTTGCAACCGTTGCAGATAGAAATACTCAACACAACTTTCTATTTTTTTTTTTTTAAATTTTTTTTAATTTTTATGATCAAAATAAAACTATGGCAAGAACCTAATGTTCTTGCCATTTTTTCCCCACAAAAAGTTTTAAAAAATGTTGATTAAGGTGTGTACGCATGCGTTTGTGTCTGTTCGTGCATGTGTGTGTGAGAAAGAGAGAGAACACATATGTGTGTGTGTGTGTGTGTGTGTGTGTGTGCACGCTCAATGTAACAGTTAAAATATCTTCCTAGTATATGCCTCACATTCCGTAGACGAGGTTGACTTATTTTCTCAGATCAATACAATACCATAATGATAACGGAGAGCAGTTTAATCAGCCATTATCACTCCAAACAAAGCCAAAACATGTAAGAAATGTTGGAAATGAATGGATACATGTATGATTTTACGTTACAAACTGAGTGACCAACTCAAAGCAATAAAATACGTATAATTTTCTATCTCCATGCATGCTCTCATTTTTCACATAACCATGATACGTTTTTTGTCTAAAATAAAAAAATCCTTTGTACTGGTACTAAAGAGCAGTTAGAGGATGTGTATTATACGTAATGTGAAATGTGTTGCTGACCTCTCACTGTTTGGGGTGGAGGCATTCTCTCAGGTTCGTCATTTTCCTTCACTGCCTCACGTGTGAGCATCAGCGACGGTTTGGCCTCATTCTTTTTATGCTGGTGATTAGGAACTGTTAGATAAGGCAAGACTGATATTATAAACTGGACATAGAAAGCACATTGAAAAGGACAGACAACATTTCAATGTAAAACATGCAACTACTTCTTTATAAGCAGTATCGAGAATACAAACGTAGTAAACAAAAATTAATTTTGTTTTTTGAGGTTATTCGAAAATAACAATACCAACCAGAATTTGTGAAGGCTGACGAAGATCGCAGATCATGGGGGAAGGTCTCTTGGTTTGCTTGAGAAGATTCAGAGCTCAGCATGGCTGATTTAATAAGGGCTGGAGCCTGGAACAAGCATGTCTGCCTGACTTGAGAGTGAGCAACTGAAAATCCAATAAATCTCAGTCAAAAAGCTGTAGTGCGAGTGTCAGTGTTTTTAACTAGTGGTAAAATTGATGCACTGTAAAGTTAAAGCCTACAGTACATAGCGGTAGCAAGCTAAGATCAAATGATGAGTTTGCCATCCTAAGTTCCATGAGAGACCAAGAGTGACAGAAATTTGGGACAAGACACTACTACAGGAAGAAAAAAGTGTTTGCTAAACTGCAGTAGCTGATTAAATATCTGATTAGATTTTTGCATCAAAATATTCCACAGACAACTAATAGTATTGCATTTGTTTGTGCAACTACTTAAAAATAATTGCATTGTATCAACATTTCTTTTTTAAGCAAATTAACTTGTTAGTGCAGACAATGTATCTTTCATCCGTAATGATACAAAGCACTTATTTTTTTTCTTGTATTCGTTACCACCCAGAATTAACAGCTGACAGACAAAAAGATTGTGTAGCCCAAGCTGTCTTTTTGCACCCATGTGCTTTACGAAAGCAAGCAAGTTCTTATGCAAAATCAGTGACCAGTCAAAGCCCAACTTCAAAAGGACTGTGAACCCTGACCCCACTAAGGGACCTATTCGAAAATACCCTTATTATTTATGCTTTAGTACAACATGCATGCCTTGCCAACCTGACTCTTCAGCATTGTTTGTGGCTGGAGCAGAGGCTTTTGGAAGGAGACAAGTTGTTAGGAAACAAACGACAGGAGATGGAAATAGGGAAAAACAATACATTTACATACAAGAGGCAGGAGCGGGAATCCGGGACGAGCGCAGTCGACCTTCATACTTCTAGACATATGGAAAGAGAGAGGAGGAAAACACTGGTGACAGATGGAAAATCATTTTTATCCAGGATGAATGCAGTGCATGCCATGTTTACCAATATATATATTTTTTTTCTTCACGTCACTGATTTTTACACTGAAAAGTTAACACTTGCCTTGTCTGCAGCAGGAGCAGGTCCAGGGGGGTCAGCAACTTTGTTGGTGGCAGAGTTGACATGTTCCAGCAGCTCTGGATTGAGATTACACAACTCGCTCACTTCAACCTAAACCAGTCACGAAACAGATGACAGCGACATCACCTCAGATTATGACAGGTTAGGTTAAATAAACGACTATTTCAAAAGACAATGTAAATATATGGTGGGATCGTATTATTGTTTTTTTTAATGAATTGACCGTGTCCTCCGATGTCTACACTCACCTCCTTCCCTCTGCAGATGTTCCTCTCATGCCATTCCACCATCACAGTTGACTTGACGGCATCAACGGATTTCACTGTCGCCAGATGAACCCGACCTGGTTGACACAGCATTTATTACTTTTTTTTTTTCTTAACTCAGCACAGCTCCAATACAGTTTACGGAACAAAAAACTGCTACGTATCTTACCGTCACTTCGGCTGATGTTTATAGACAGTCCAACAAGTAGCCTGGACAGGTTGCTCTCCATTTTCATATCCCTTCCTGTGCTGCAGTTCACACGGACAACACAAAGTTCACGTTAGCAACAAGCTAAGCTGCGCTATCTAGCAGCAACGATGTGGCCGCAATAAACACACGCTAATGTCTTCAATAACTGAACAAACTTAGAAATTACTTGTATTGCCACTACAGTATATCTTTGTATTTCCGGATTTTGTCATGGACTAACGACAGACTCAAATTTAACGCCGCCCAATTTTTAAACGTCTTCTTCTTTGAGCTTTTTAACAGCCTCCTGGCAGCGCTACTGCCATCTGGCGGGGAGTGTCGGTCATGTTCGCTGTGATTACCACTGCTGTGGTGGGAGATGTTCGGACACTGAATCCAGTTTGAGAGATTGAACAGTCCCACCAATTACAACATGTCAGTGGAATTTTTTTAAAGACAACAAAGCTCTTCAGTGCTTGTGTCACAGCTGAAGTTATATGAATTTAATTTAATTTAATTTAATTTAATTTAATTTAATTTAATTTAATTTAATTTAATTCAGTTTAATTTAATTTAATTTAATAAGTTTTCTTTGTTTTATGTATAATATTACGCATTGAAATTATTTCCACATTTCTGTTGTCATATTATTTCTGTCACGTTTCTGGTGAATTTGCTCATCCCAAATAGTTGATCAACATGCAAATGTACTTTTTTGTTATTTCTTCTTCTTCTTAATTTTATTTCTGGAGAGGCAAAGCTCGCAATTTACTTAACCAGAAAGAGGAAAATTGAAAACAATACTGTTCAAGAAGCAGCTACTGTTTTTTTGGCTGTAACATCAGATGTCGCTTACAACTAGAATTTGGTTTTTATAAAATGACAGAAGACCTGAACAGCTTTAGGAACATCTGGTGCCACAAAATATCCTGTGCACTTTAGTTGAGGATCAACTTACATTTGCCAATTTCTTGATGTAAAACACTGATTTTTAAATTGTATTAATCTTTATTGATGTTTTTTTGTACTTTGAACCACTTAAGCACTTTTCATCACATTGAGGTGAGGGGGGAGAATGAAAGTGGGACAGGTGAGGATGGTGGCAGGATAGCTTGGGGAACAGGTGAAGTTAGAAGCGAAATGGGTGGTGCAGGTGGAGTTATGGGAGAGCTTGTGGAAGTGTGCAGTGAGATGGGTGAGGTGACATTTGTGTTAGGTGTGCATGGTAAGGTGATGGGTGAAAAGGATGAAATTGGAGAGGTATCGAGTGAACGGGATGAAATAAATGGAGGTGGTAGGTGAACTGGGTGAGACTAGGGAGATGAGAAGTGAAAAGGATGAGAATGCTGAGGCAGAAAACCAGAGGAGTTCTGTGCAGAGCTACCTCAAATCTCTACGACGATGAACTCACAGCTTGACCGGCCACTGGAGTTGGAGGAACTCCATGCTGCTCTGCAGAGCATGCAAGGCTGGCGGGCTCCAGGCATTGATGGTCTCACGGTGGAGTTCTATAAAGCCTTCTGGGACATTCTTTGCTGGAGGTGTTTAATGAAAGTCTGGCCTCGGACTCTTTGCCGCTGTCCTGCCAGAGGGCTGTGATCGCCCTCCTGCATAAAAAAGTCAATCTACAGGAAATTAAGAACTGGCACCCCGTGCCACTGCTCTGCACGGATTTACAAGGTTCTGTCCATGGCTTTAGCTACCAGGCTGAAGGAAGTTATGATGCAGGTCATCCACCAGGATCAGACCTACTGTGTGCCTGGCAGGTCTACCGTAGACAATGTCTACCTACTTCGAGATGTTTTAGAGGTTTCCAGCTCATTGGGTATAAATGCAGGTCTCACTTCATTAGATCAGGAAAAGACTGTTGACCATGTTGAGCACAGCTTCCTCTGAAAAACAGTGGAGAAGTTTGGGTTCAGCACTGGTTTTATTGCCAAGATCTGGGTGTTGTACAGTGATTTTGAGAGTTTACTGAAGTTTAACGGCAGTTTGTGTGTCCTTTCAGGGTGCGCTGGGGCATCCGACAGGGCTGTGCTCTGTCTGGGATTGCTCTATGCACTCTCCCTAGAATCCCTCCTCTGCAAAATCTGCAAAAGCATTGACAGTTTGATTTTATCTGGTTTTAAGAAGAGCATTATTTTATCTGCCTATGCTGATGATGTTGTTCTTATTAAAAACCAGTGGGATATTGATGTTTTAGTTGTTTTAACTAATTTATACAACGTCTAACTGAAGCAAGTTAAACTGGAGCAAAAGTGAAGCCCTTGCTGTTGGTGAATGGCATGATGGCCTCACCGTTCTTCCAAGCTTATGTTGGAAGACCAATGGTCTTAAACATCTCGGTGTGCACCTTGGAGATGAAGCAACAACCAGGAAGAAATGGGAGGGTGACATTGAGAAAATAGAAGGGAAACTTAAAAAATGGAAATGGTTGCTCCCTAGAATGTCTTACAGAGGTCATGTACTGTTAATCAACAACCTGGTGGCCTCACAGCTGTGGCACTGTTAGGCCTACAAGGACCCTTCGTCAGGTTTTTTAGCTCAGATCGGACGAAACTTGTAATTTCTTCTGGGATGGGCTGCATTGGGTGCCTCAGGGAGTGTTGTTTTTATCAAGAGAGGAGGGGGGACAGGGCCTCATCCACCTGGCTAGTAGAACGGCCACGTTCAGATTACAGTTCATCCAGCGGTTTCTGACCGTACCAGCGGATCTGACATGGAGAGAGGTGACCAGCTGTATATTCAGATGTGTGAGTAACTTGGGGCTGGATGCTGTTTTTAATTGATTCTAAAAAAAAAATTAAGTGAAATGGTTTGGATCCTTTTTGTCATGGCGTTTTTAAGTCATGGGCCCTTTTTAAAAGCAGTTCAGGAAAAAGCTCTGACTCTCTGTTTTGGTTATTGAAGGAACCACTAGTGTATGGAGCCAGGCTGGATTTCTGCAGTGGAACCACACCTGGGCTGCTGACAGCACTTTGCAGAACCAGGACCCTGACCCACCAACAGCTGGTGGACAACCCTGGGTCGGCACAGGTTGTGGGCTCCCTGCTGAATATTCAGTCCACCAGGGTTGCTTAGAGGGTGCTAGAACTGTGAAGGCAAAGACTCTCTGGGAGGGAGAGAGGGAGGGAACCGTGCCGGGAAACAAAGATCCTTTCCCAGAGGTCCATATCAGTCCCCTGCCTGGAGAGCTGGACAGTCCTCTCCTCAGAGACCTTCAGGACGTCAGTCTGCACACAGCCAACAAAAAATACTGTATAAAAACTGTATTAAAGGGATTAACAGGAGAGGACTGTGTGACAGAGCACCTACTGCCTGGACCTGCAGGACGATGGGGAATGGACCGAATCCACAATGGAGACTTTTATGCAAGCTCCCCTCAAGAAAAAAATGGCCGACCTCCAGTGGAGGATTTTACTCAGTGCCATCAGTTCTAATGCTTTTATCTCTGTTTTTAACCCTGTTGTGTCAAGCCAGTGTCCCTTATAATAATACACTGATTTTTAAATTGTATTTATCTTTATTTATGGTTTTTGTACTTTGAAGCACTTAAGCAGTTTTCATATTATGTAAAATTGTAAAATAATTGAGTGTAATTAAAGTGTTTTTGTAAAAATAAAAAAATAAAAAAATCTTCTTATAGGTAAAATGAGCACAAATTGAATACAATGTAGAAGTAAACTAATAAACAAAATATGTATACCTTCATCTTACAATATAACAAACTAAAGTACAGCAGTTCCCTTTTGTCAGTTTTTTTTTAATGAAACTAGTCAGAATTACAGATTGGGAATTAAACATTGGTCAAGGAGAAAAATTTGCATAGAGTAGAAGTGTCAAGTGAAAAGGATTCAAGTTGAACTGTGGTCTGTTTTTTTAATCAAAATGCTGAAGAAAAGTTCCCTCCCCAAGGGGATAAATAAAGTACGTTTCTCCTTCTACTGTTCAATCAATTGGTTAATAACTTTGTTGGATACAGCGTATTAAATTACTTTTTTCGTCTTCTTGTATTAAATTTGTGACTGACCTCTATTTACTCTTTTGACCACACTGCTGTCCTACTTCGATGCAATAAATGTGAAATTTTGCATATGGTACCTGCAAAGGAAAGCTCTAGCATCGTTTGTAGCCTATGAAAACAGCTTTTCTACAAAAAAAAAAAAAAAAAAAAATCAATAATAAAACATCTGGTAAATGTTTACTGTAGAGGGAACAGATTTTTTTTTTTTTAAATTCTCTAGTCAAGTTCTCAGTATGATGTTGCTAATCAGTGAGCAGTACTGCTTTGTAAAAATATTCCAATAACCCGACTGCTACGAATTAGCTGATAATGTTTAATCAGTGTTCTTTTGGATCAGATCACAGACTGACCCATTCAACCTTCTGCATTTCATCCATGTCCCCACAAGAATCCTCTGTTTGTCCACATGTTTTCCCCCATACCTATTTTCAACCAGGCACAACAGTTCAGTCCCCCCATGACATCAACAATCACGGACAGCTGGAGATTTCCCATAATCCCTTTCAGTCTTGCCTTCAGCGTGGGAGGCTTCCCCTTTTTCCTCTTTTCTTTCATGCCTCCCAGCTTCCCACTCCTCCATGCCCACACCCTCTCAGCCTCCAAACCTCCTAACTATACACAAGCCGGACTTATGTATACACATTCCCCGCAAGCAAACGCTGACACATGACAAATCAAAGGTCTAATAAACAGCTTGCGCAGAACAATTTTCCCCCCACCGCCAAAGGATGAAAAATAAACAAATCCCTGTCGGTTTAGCCCGGCCAGGCCATTTGGAGGGTCTGTCTGTCGATGTCTGGGTGGCCCAGAGTTGCTCAGTGTGAGGCCTGGGATGGAGCCACAACTGTTTCCTGTGAGCAACCCAACCCCCAGAACCTCTCCACAACTGGCTTAGTGGGTGGTATTCCCCTCCTTCTTCTTTCCCTCACATCCCCCAAACTGCTACACCCTTCTCTCCTCTCCTCTCCTCTCCTCTCCTCTCCTCTCCTCTCCTCTCCTCTCCTCTCCTCTCCTCTCCTCTCCTCTCCTCTCCTCTCCTCTCCTCTCCTCTCCTCTCCTCTCCTCTCCTCTCCTCTCCTCTCCTCTCCTCTCCTCTCCTCTCCTCTCCTCTCCTCTCCTCTCCTCTTCAAACCCTCCTCTTTCCTTCAATATTCTCTGCTCCAAATGCTCCTTCCCCTTTTCTTCCCCTTTAGTGAGTACGTCTATTCTCCTAGCTTCAGTCCTCGGCTAAAGACTTCCTCAGAGGCCTTGAACAGATGGAGCACAGGCTAAAATGTGTGCTGCATTTAAAAGGAGATTTTTTTTTTTTGTCTGGTGTGTTTATTTAATCGTGCGTGTAGGATTTTCTACATGTTAGAAAAATTATGTCTACATGAAACATTCATCAAGTTCTACTCATTATGATGGAGTGATTTGCTCGATGCCATTGACAGAAAACAAATTATTACAAACAAAAACAAATGTTTTCATTGTTTTCATTTTGCATTTCTTAAACTTGAGTGTTTCTTTTTTTATATTTCTCTTTGAAATACAAGAAAAATGTAACATCTCCAGGTTTAAATGATAGACTATAAAGAAAGTAAAATCTGTAGATGCTCTTGTTCCTCCATGCCCTTGAAAATTCAGTGGCTTTTGATTTTTATTGCTTTATTCATGATGGTCATTTAAGAGTTTCTGTATGTCTGTATCACGTTGGAGTGTTCTGCTGGCCTTCATTTTGTCACAGCTTCTTATTCAAAGGCTATATTTTGTTTTGTGCTCATTTTCTGAGCATTTCAGACAATTTTTTTTCTGACTCATAAGCGAGATCATCATTTAATTGGATCAACAATGCTAATAGTATTTTGATGAACCTCTCCTTCTAATGAGCTCTGTTAGAAATTGATTTGCTTAGGGTGATAAGGACTGAATATTTTAATACTTTAAAACACTTAAGTGCAGTAGAAGCTATTCAGCTGTCTCCATGCTCCCTACATAAAGACTGCAGTCATGGAAAAGCAGCACCACCATTATGAGGCACTGGTTTCTTAGTATGGAGGATTGGTAGTGGTGGTTGATTTGGGGAAGAAGGGGCCTTGTATCTGTTGGCCCTGAGACTGTTTAACTGCTCCCATTTTTTCAGCCCAACAGCATATTTTCTCAGTGTGAAGAAAATTGGCCATGGTTCTGTTCCCCTATGCAGACTAAATAAACACACATGCATACAGTATGTGAGCTGCACACACTTACAAACCACCCAGAAAGGTTCACAGAGTTGTAGGGCAGCAGTGACAGAAACAAAGAAGAAGAAAATAGATTTAATCAAATAGCTGGTTCACCAACTCAGAAGGCTGTCTTTTTCTTTTAGTATCAGTAAACAATCATAATGGTATAATTCTTGACATTCTATCTATCTATCTATCTATCTATCTATCTATCTATCTATCTATCTATCTATCTATCTATCTATCTATCTATCTATCTATCTATCTATCTATCTATCTATCTATCTATCTATCTATCTATCTATCTATCTATCTATCTATCTATCTATCTATCTATCTATCTATCTATCTATCTATCTATCTATCTATCTATCTATCTATCTATCTATCTATCTATCTATCATCTATCTATCGTTGGAGTTCTAAAACTCGGCCAACAGAGGGCGATATAACTACAAACAGAACGACAGAAGATGTGAAAAATTTCAGGCACAAAGTCAAATTGAGCAAACACATTGTTCACTCACTGTCACTCTGTCACTCACTACAGTAATTATCTTCTTTGGCATGCATGAATACACTGAAATAAGCCACTGACCCAATTTGGTTCACATGTCATCATACAAAAATCTAATATATATAGTTTATTTACCTTTGAGCCCTGTCGCAAAGGCCAAGGAGATAAAATGTACTTGTTTCCTTGACTGTAATTATATTATTTACTTATTATTTATTCGGTATCTACAATACAGAGCATCAGGGTAGTTGAATTTTTTGTTATTCTTTATAAAAAAAAATTTTTTTTCTAAAATAAAGTCTTTCTTGTTAACGGCATTGCTTTGAGCTGGTTGTGACATATTTAATATTGCACGTTAGCTCGTGCACTCCAGGGAGCATTAACATGCTTATGTGTCAGGAGCTACTGATGCTGATGAATCTGAAACATGCTTCTGGTTATGAAATACGTTTCAGCCACATACATGTGTGAATATCTGTGTTTCTATTTTAAAGGCTCAGCTGTGTATGGAATCTTTTAAATGTGCACCTCTGAACATTAACATGCCTGCATGGGATCACTTTTGCACAAATATATGTGTAGGTTCAACTAAGTAAAAACATGTGAATGTCAGTGTGCTAACATGGTTAAAGAGAGGATTCCTTCAAGGCTTTGACTCCCTGTAGAGGGGATCACACTCAGGGCAGCCTGATAACAGGAGCAGTGACTTATAGTTTGGCCTCAGACCTAACCATTAGTCCCTGAATTTGACACTGGTCTAGTTTGTTGTATCATTCTTTCTAGTTGTGTTTTAAACTTGTGTTTTTTACAACCACAGTATAATACATTCTTGATTGATCCCTTGTGATCAGAGCAGATGATCAACTGAGAAACTGTTTGGCTTTAACTTTACCCCCTGCTGGACAAAACTGTTGAACTCACTATCTTTTTTACATAAACCATAAAGACTACCATATTGCAGGCCTGCATGCTATATATTTAAGGGAACACCCATCAAAAACCACAAACCATGAAATGCACGTAAACGTGTCAGTGTGCTTTTGAAATTAATTCTCAAACGCACCAGTTTTTCTTTGTTTTTTTACAGGACTCACAGGGTCACAACATGTGGACCTCACATCTCTCTACATCTACACCCAGAGCTGTTCTATATCTGAGATAAATGGTGCAACTTCCAATTTTATCAAAACATTTCTGACTTTTATTGAGTTGCAAAAGGCTTAATCCCTTATAACTGAATGTAAAAGTAAGCAAATACATAAATAAACAGAATAAATAAATAAACAAACAAACAAATAAATAAATAAATAAATAAATAAATAAATAAATAAATAAATAAATAAATAAATAAATAAATAAATAAATAAATAAATAAATAAATGGTTAATTAATTAATTAATTAATTAATCTGCCATTGTGGTGAGATAATCACAAAACTTTCCATTACCAGTCAGAAAACACGTGCAGAATGTGTCATTTCCTTTAATCAAGTGCAGGATTTTTTTCTTACGCTATCCTAAAGACAATGAAAGATTTTTACAAAAAATTGACCGGTATTTAAAACAAACCATTTGCACAGTTCCGCACATTGCATGTAATAGGATAAATAAAACTGTTTCAGTTGCATGTTTGTGGCAATGTTGATCGGATTCATGGCAAGTAATGCGCTGTCTGTGAAGAGAAAGTGGCAACGGCTTATAGTTTGAAACAAAATGTCATTGAACATGACCAATAAGTCTGAAGAAAGTCGAATACTCAGAAACTTTATTTTAAACAACAGAAATGAAACATTAACCATGGCACTGTGAGACAAAGAACAAATCAGCTTGTCAAACACAAACAGAAACAAAATTCTGAAACAGAAGTGTTCCAGGTTAGTACTTTTATCTCATTACATTCATCTCAAAATTTATATTGATTCATTTACTTTCTTTACTTTCTTACAAATGAACAATTTCTTTTCACATAGTCTTGTTAGTAATCACTCCTAAATGTAGAGGGGCTGGTTAGCTGATGTGCTTAAACTCTTAAAGCACTGTAATAAGCTGGGCTCTCTGTAATATTTCATTGTTAGTGCTCCCTAATGGTGTTAATACTGTTGTTTGCCTTTTCCATTGCACAGACCATGATCTGGCACACCCTGACACAAATGATATCGATAAAAAAACAAACAAACACGCACATGCATGGTGCCAATTATAATTTATACTCTTGCTTCTCCAACTTGCTTTCGAGTAGGACTCCGTCTTATTGCTCCCCAGCCCGCACTAGTCCTCCTCCTCCTCTCCTTCTCACCACATGAAATGGCTGTCTGTGCCAGCCTAGCAATAAGCCTTCATTAGCTTTTACTACCCCACTTGGATGTGTTTAGCTTTGCTCTCTTTCTTTGCCTCTCTGTGTGCGTCGACTATGTGTATGCGTCTCACCCTCTGTATGTGTCTGTGTCTGCATATGTTTAATTACCCACCCCCGCCCTCCCTGTGGAGCACCCCTCAATGGTACCATATCATTACACTGTGGCTACAATTTAAACTGCACTCGCACACACATGCGCACACACCATGTTACCCATGCTGGCTGTAAAGAGGAGACAGTGGGGTACAGAGGGGGGGTGGGGGGGGGGACTGCTTCGGTGCCTTTTATTCTCCCCTAAAATGGAAATGCAGATGTACAAAGCCAGAGCAACTGACAGAAAACACAACAACACAACAAAAATGCAGTGTAGCAGAGCACTAGTGCACGATGTGTCACGAGTGATCCATGGCTATGTCTGGCGTTCAAAGTGTTATTGTTTGAACTAAACATGCACTTATAAACACGAGGCCTCTGCCTTACGAGGCTCATATTTAGGCCCTTCTGTAAACAGCACAGCACAGAATGAATCAATTAAAAGGGCATTACGCTGGTTCCTGTTTATTTAAAGCATGTTTACACTATATGAGCCTTCCCGCCTGTCTGCATGATTGCCTGGAACCTAGTACTCCTCCTCCTCCTGCCACCCCTCAGTGGGCCCGGTCACGGCCAAGGTATATCACCCACACACACACACACACACAGACTAACACACACACAGAGGGGCATAGATTACACAAACATTTATAACGTTCAAGAGCGTTTTCAGTAAATATTGATCTCCTTTTTCCTCTGTTCCTGCAAAGACATGATTAGAAGAACTCCGTCAGCGCAAAGACCTTGTCCAGTGTGCAATTACAGAGGAGGAAGGCGTATAAATACAAGCAGTCAGCAGAAACTCTCAAAGTAGAGACTCCTGGGAGGCACACCGTGGTGTGAGAGCGGATGATTGCACGATTAAACGAGAGCACTCGGGTTAATGGAGAAAAGATTTTTTTTGGTCAAGTTTTTGTAAAGTGGTACAAATCAGAGAGATATCTGCAGTTCAGGTCAGCATATATAATACAAGCAAACACAAAAGAAGGCTTCAAAACCATGGTAAAACGGTATCTTTCAATATTTCATGAACAAGACTGAATGCGTTTGAACTGTATTCATTTTTATTTTTATTGATTTGTTTGTATATATATACTTTGAATCTTGTTTTGTTTATTGAATTCTGTTTAGTTTATTTGGAGGGAGAGAGATAAAGTAAGAAAATGGAGAAAAACCCCCCCAAAACCTAGGAAGACCCTAACTGCTGATATATTTCATGATGCTGAAATTGTAAAATTAAACTATGTATTATCCTTCTGGAAGTGAACCATTGTTTGTATGTGTATTGTATTTGTTGTATGAATGATATGTTGTCTTGTCTGTGTACAGGACCACAGGAAGAATGGCCACGCTTATTTGCAAGTGCTAATGGGATCCATAATAAAGTAAAGTAAAGTAAAGTAAAGTAAAGTAAAGTAAAGTGAATAGCAATAACCAAAATGAAAGTGACATTCATCCGAGTAGGTGTGAGGAAGGTGCAGTCACGACACACACAGACGCGGGAAGCTTATTTCTGCTGGAGCCATGAAGCCGCTGTTTATTTACTGACCTCTCCTACGACAATTACAGTCTTTATTTGAGAAAAGGTAGGAGGTTTTAATATGAAACCTTTCATTATGAAGTTAGTATTTTTACCTGGATGGGATGATATGAGAATATTATGTTTAAAATAGGAATCAATATTGTTCTTGATCATATGACATGCAATTTTCTGCTAGTGTGAAGAACAGCCTGATAATGATTGAAACCTAGTGCAGAAAACTGGAAAATGCCAGTATTGTTAAATATATTATGATAATCTGTGAAAAGAACCACAATGACGGGAAATACATCAGTTGCTTAGAGCTTGGTTTAGCCTCTACACCCCATAAAATTCATACAGCAAAGGTAGGAATGTAAAAGCCCGTAAGGCGGATGATTCCCCCCAGCAAAACGCACACTAGTTATAAGGACTTTTAAATGCATTTAAAGTTCCATGTACAAACCTTGCCTCAACTTTTCCATTGTCAGTATTAAGCTATCAAAGTCATCCTTGGTTAGTTGAAGTCGAAGGAAGAATTTGAGATTTTAAACTGGGGCTAACATCTGGATCCTGGATGGGGTTATAATTTTCAAATCCTCTTCATCAGATACATCTCAGGTTGTGAACTGTCCCGCTTCCTCCAAAACATACGTACATTTATTTTTGATCCCCAATTTTATTATGCCTGTGAGGGATTTGTTCTATGTGTCAGGAAACTATCCCCATTCCACAGATTTGTGTGGTATTTCACCCTGAAGTCTGCTGGCTTCACAGCTAAATCCCCCATTCTTCTCTGCTGCGCTTAGTGCAAACACAATACACCAAGTCCTGCTTTTCACCGACAAGCATGCCAGTGCATGTTTGCACAAACACACACACACACACACACACACACACACACACACACACACACACACACACACACACACACACACACACACACACACACACACACACACACACACACACGTTTCTCTACTAATCAACCCTATTGAATTCAAACAACAATGGTCGCTCATCTTCTGGCCACCCAAGCAGTGCATACACCCACCAAACACACACACACACACTCTTGCATACACACAAACACCAGCATCACCACATCAGGAGTTCAGTCTTTTGTCGTTTCGTTGCATTGTTTCATTGTCTTTACTCCATTGATCTCACAATTACACACAGGTCAGGATTTTGCGCTGGTGGTATCTGGACTATCAGCTGCTATCTGCACCAACGCACAGAATGGAGGGAATGAGCGTCATAAACCTGTTTACAGCCACAGCTTCGTGATTTCTTTAATTATTTCATTCCTACACAGACATGTTAGAAAGTCCTTTCTCCATTTCATCATTGTATGATATTTAATAGAAATGTCTCATTACATGACTTGAAACTGAATCAACAGAGATTGAGCTACCAGTCCCACAATGATGGATCAACGATGATCCATAAAACCACTGCAATAAACTGGAGTGTTCCTTCGGCATATTCTCTATCTCTCCAAAATAAGGAATCCAAATGCTTTTATAGTCAGATAAATGCTTGTGAGTGTTAGCACATTGTAAATGTTCAACATTTTGACACAGATGTCAAAAGCAGCATTGATAAGTATTCTCTACCTTTTGTTTTATTTAAATATCCACCACAAGTTTTTTTGTCATTATTGGTGTTACTATTAGAAGTGTTAGCAGTCATTTAGTACAGGTGGCTGTCGCTCAGCCGACAGAGCAATACTCCTCTTTGAATCGATCTAAGGACCATCAGGTGGTGCTTTGCCTTTCATGATGGCTTCTATGTCTGAATGGGTGAATAACGTCTTGTTTAAAGAGGTCAGTCTCACAAGAGGAGCTACATGACAACACTTCATTCTCTATATTAGTGGCAGTACCTTGGCTTCTTTTAATTGTCATCAAATGTAGGATACATACAATATGTTAAAGTATAAAAAAAATTATACAATGCTCTACAGACAAGACTGACAGCATTATTGCTTTTCATTATTATTTTATGATACAGTTGAAAATGTACGCTTAAAAGTTTTAGTGTACTGTAAGTGTCCCGTGTGATCACATTTGTTTTAGATGAGACTCACTATTTTCTCGCAGGGATAATTCGATGAAAATGAATTGGTGCTGTAAAATGAAGATGTTTTAGTGCCGCAACCATATAAAGCAGAATAGATATTTTAATATTTTAACCATAAGGATGTAATGAAATGATTAACAAGACACATCTAAGTCGTGTTGCCGTTTTATGAATGAGGTTTTCTGTTTTGTGCTGCTTTGTTCACAGATATAGACAATATACTGAAGTTATTTTATTGAATTTCAACAAATATATAAATAGATATTATGTTGTCCTGCCGTGACCCATGGTCAGACAGCGTGTTTTTGTTTTCTTGTCATTTCCAGGGATTTCAAAGTTGTCCTGTTTTCCACCAGCTTTCAAAATGAGCCAATTCAGCTGGTCTGTTGTTTGTTTTGTGTTGTTTGGATGGTTATTCACTAAACTAATGGAATTTGATGTTGTTCTAATCCACAAATACTGCATTATGCTGCCTGCTTGTTTGTGAAGGAGTGTGTATGAGGTTTGGTTTAGAGGCGGACATGCATGACAGTAACTTCAAAAGGCTGAGGTATCAGATTCAGACGTGGGCTGCTTTGGTTGGGCTGACAAACGAGGAGTTGTTGTGTGTGAAGCAAAGGAATTTACAGCATCTACCTTTCATCTACAGAGGTGGGCCAGTGTGCGCGTGTGTGTTTGTGTGTGTGCATGTGTGTGTGTGTGTGTTTGTGTTATGAGAGGGTAAAAAGGGGTGGATTATTTATATACATATGTAAGAATGTTCTTGCACATTTTAAAATGATATAGTGATATTTCTGTAAATGTGTTTTTATTGTATGTGTGTGCGTGTGTATGTGTGAGTTTGTGTGTGTGTGTGTGTGTGTGTGTGTGTGTGTGTGTGTGTGTGTGTCTACATTTAAAATGGTGGAAACTTAGACAGACGAGTCACAACAATGATCCAGGAAGTCTGTGATCCCAGACACTTTCCAGGTGGTTCAGTAGTTTTCAGTGTTAATCGTTCATGAAGTGGAGACATTTGAAACTCCACAGTAAAAAAAATACTAAAAAAAACCCAAAAACATTTTGTGAAATGTTGAGATCTCTGATAGTAACAAGAAACCTTAGCAAACAACCAGAAACATGACAGTTAAAGTGTATAAAGTAAGGCATTTTACAGGTGATTTCCTCACAGGAATACTGAGAGTCTTCCTCGTGGCATCTGGAGCATCAAGTATATAATATAACTTCCATGAAATTCAAGCCTATAATATCCATCCATCCATCCATCTTCCACCGCTTATCCGTAGTCGGGTCGCGGGGGCAGCAGCTACAACAGGGAGCCCCAAACTTCCCTTTCCCCGGCCACATCCATCAGCTCTGACTGGGGGATCCCAAGGCGTTCCCAGGCCAGTGTTGAGATTTTTTTTCAAAATATATGTATACATTTGACTTTACTGCATCAACATACTGAGGTCAAACTGTTTGCTTGGAGCCTCAACAATACCTCTTTGATTGTGTATCAGGCCTATTTAACTAGCAAACACACTCAGTTTGTCGGTTGCTTCATCTGCATTGTGATAACAGAGCTGAATCTTTGGCTTTTTGAAGGCTCTCGACAAAAAAACCCCCAAACAAACATTTGAAAACACTGGCAAAGACTACAGAAACATTTTTTTCCATTCAATTTATTTTGTTAGTTAAACTTCTATAGCAGATGACGGAACATAACGGTCACACAAGGGTTTTCTTGAGCATAGTTTTCAGAAGTCACAGTGTTTCAGACATGGACAAGAATTAAAAAAAAAAAAAAAAGACAATGATGGGCCAAGAGGAAGCAAAAAACAAGGTGTATCAGTGACATGATCCTACACACTTTTCATGGTCCCCCAACTGCCCCGTTTGCTCCAAAAAAGGCCTTTGTTCTAAAGTGTTGTCGACCCCTCCATACCACCCCATCCCATCCCGAAAATGCAAACAAAACAAAAGAAAAGCAAACTCGCCAACAAATAGATATATTTATATATAATATATATTCACTCTTTAAAAATAGAACTTCAGTCTAGATACTAACATCTGTACAAACTACAAAAATAAAATTTAATATAAATAATTTATATGGCATGACATTAACAAGTTTTTTGAAATAAACTACAAACCAATGCAGGAGTTCCCCCCTTACACCCCCCCCTCCCCGCCCCTCCCTTTAAACTCCTCACCACAATGTGACAACACCTACCGGCTGTCTACGGTAGATGGAGCTTTGCTCATTTGCTTAGCTATTTACAACAGTAGCTACGAAAAAAGTCTTTCTTTCATATTAAAAAAAAAAAAAAAAAGGAACCAAAGCTGCCATTTTGACAAAATGACATTTAAAAAATAGATCCGCAAGTTTTTCCCTGCAATTAAACTTGGCAGTGATGAGACCAATACTGAACCACAACAACGGAAAGTCTTCAAAGAGACATTACATGGAAATCCTGACAATGAAAGATTATGTTGCAGAAATGAGGTTTGTATTAGAGAAAGCACTGAGAAATCATAAAGAAAGGAGAGCTGGTTGAACTTCTTACAACCCGACAAAAGAGAGCAAAGAAGAAGGGAGGAAATAATAATAATTAAAAAAAAATAGAATCACTCCCTTTGCATTGGATTTTAGAATTCCCTTTCAAAATAAAATGAGAGCAGTTGTCCAACACATAGTAACAAATGTGAACTTCACTTGTTGTAGAGCTTACAAAAACTGCAGAAGAGAACAAGAATCTTATCACAGCTCCTTCAAGTAGTTTCAAACTGCAGAGGACAAAGAGTTAACATGAAATATTAAAAAGGCGTGATCACATTGGGATAGGTGTGCAGACAAAAATCAGTCTGCTACTGCTTGACAAGTATCCTGCATTAATATGGGAACATAATACTGAGCTCCGAATGCTGTGATAACATAGACAGGGAGGACAAATTCAAGGCACAACGGTCACAACTATTAAGAAAACAGATCTGTTGTTTTATATTTTCCCGTTCACACAGTTTGCACTGTGTTAGAAGGGTTACAGACTTAAATGAGAGGTGGAAGAGGGGGTACTGCATTTCTTAAGGCAAATCACTTAAAATTATTCTGAACTATAGCAGCAAAAAAAGACGTAACAATACAAATAGAAACAGACACCGACACATAGGTTCAATCGCCTAATATCTTAATAACATCTCACTTTTTTGTGGACAGTTTTTACATATAGCACATTTCTTATTCTATACACTGTGGAGGAGAAACAAAAAAATCCACCACCCCACAAAAACAAATAATCTTTTACATCTGAACTTTTACACAAGAGTATACCCAAGTTATACAGTACTCATTTAAATAGCTTCCTTCTTTTTTAGTATTAAAATATATACTCATAAATTTATATAATTCTTAAAACGTCATATTTTTACTTATTATGTCCTTGAAATAAATCCTCTCCTTTTTATTTGAAGTCTATGTACAGTTGAGAGTTGACGATGTGATGCCATGTGGGCGTCAAGGTGCTCTAGAAAGCCACCAGAGGCTCACGCAGAAAGTAGGTGTGTGTTGGAGAGTCTAGCAATCTTTGGCTGCCTGGATCCTCAACCCACCTGCAGCAGAAAAATCAAGACGGAAAAAAAGGAATATTAAAAAAATGTATCATCTCTTTAAAAAAAAACAACAACTTTGCTTTACTCCTTGAGTTTAAAGTAACCTCAAAGGATTTCAAATAAATCTGTGATTGAGTGGCTCCTGACTCACCTTTTGTTTTGCCGAGCTGATGCTCTGTCTCAATCTGTGTTGCTTCCAAGTCGTGGAGCTCTACAGAGTCTCTTTTATGTGAAGAAAAGTTCGTTTTGTCACCACAAGTCCTCTTAGCAGCCTCAAAACAGTCCGACTCGCTGTCCGTGTCAAAACCTTCATGCATGTAGCCATGGCACGCCGCTCCCGGCAAAGTCGGATGGACAGCCACTGTCACAGAGGCTGTGGCTGTCACCATGGTAACAGCGCCCCCAGCGGACCCACGTTGCGTTGGCAGGGTGGAGCTGCTATTGCTATAGCTCGGCCCTTTAGTCCTGTGTCGCTGAGGCCCTCTGTTGTTTTGCAGCTTGGGGCCGCTTTGACAAGTCCTTCCAGGGAATTGAGCTCTCTCGCTGGGTAGCTGTTGGGGAGGCTGGGTGTGAAGTCTCTGGAGGTCCTGCTGCTGCTCCCGTTTGTTCGCATCCCAACACGTAACCTGGGCGCCCAGAGGTGGCTGTGCACTGTGGGAAGATTCATTGAGCGCGTCTATCCGTCCTCCAGTGCTGGCATTTTCTTTGAATGACTTCACTACCTACAAAAAAAGACGTTTTGATCGTTACCTTTCAAAGGAAAACGTGAATCTAAAGAAAATTTTGAACGAGAGGAGTGGTTTCTATCTAAGATGAGTAGTTATGTAGCGTACCGTCAGCTTGGGGAAGCTGGGGTTCTTGCTGGCTTCCAGTAGTATGTGAGATGTTGCAGGTGGAACTCTGGTATGCGATGCTATGTACACATTCCGGTCACAGTACTTATAGTCTTCCTCCCCAATCCCTGATGTAGTGGTCATCTCTGAGTAATACTCCGAATCTGATGACTCAGAAAATGCTTGCTGCCGAGATGACTGTGGGTTATGACCCGTGTAGTAACCATGGTGCATCATTGGCGGAGGCAGCGGGGGCTCGGGAGATGGCGTGGGCATTCTGCTGCCATTGTCAATGGGCGTGACCTCAGCTGGAGGGCCCATCAGAGACAGCAGGACCGGTAGAAGAACCAAGCCGTTCAGCATCCCCAAAACAGTCAGGATGGCCAACACAGCAAAGAAATACCTGAAGAATGGAAAGATGAGGCGTTTTAGTGGGGAATTGAAAGAACAAGACATCAGAAGAAACAGGTTTCTGATTTAAATCAGCTGCTTATGTCTCTTTTTTTTCCTTTTGTGTGGCAAGTAAACGAAACACAGCGCCAATTAGAAAGAAAACACATTTCTTGTCAGCTGGAAGTGTCTGTTCATAGTTTGATTTCTCTTGAAGTCAAAAAATAACAAAGACTCTATGATTACACTGAACATTTGCAGAACCCTGTTCTTCTGGGCCTACATCAGTTAGATCATACACACACGCACACACACACACACACACACACACACACGCACGCACACATTTGCTGGATGCCCACAGAGTCTCATTTCATTTCATTAAACCCATTTAATCTTATTTTCTGTTGCAATTTAAGGTTTTCCTGGGATTTGACAAAAGTCAGATGCATTTACACACTTTTGCTGAAATTGGACAGCATTCAGCGTGTCAGCATTTCTGTTCAATTTTTATTTTAATGTGACAAACATTGCCTGATGTTTTATCCAAACACACATGCATATAAGCACGTGGACAGCTCCAAACACACACAGTTGGCACACAAGGAAGGGAAGTAGCTCAGGGGAAGAAGTCAGGGAAAGCCCAGTGTTTGTGTATCAAAGGCAGGGGGGGGGGGCAAATCTGATTCCCGCTCAGTCCAACTAAAACATGCTTTGATGCCTCCACTGCCGCTGCTATAAGATTTTCTCTCGCTCTGTTTTTCGCTCACACTTTGTGCATGTGTACATTTCTTTGTGCGTGCGTGCGTGCGTGCGTGCAACCCAGTGGAGCTCTGAGGAGGCCAGGGGTGGAGGCAGGCCACAAGAAAGAGCTACATAGAGAAAATTAGAGAGGACTCCACTTAAACACTAACAGAACGCAGGGAGACAGACAGTGAGATGCTAACCACCAGCCAGACTTTAAGAGGTAAAAAGAACGAGCGAGGAAAAATGTGATTGTTGGAATGAAGACGAGAAGCCAACATGGACTGGGATAATGGAAGCATAATGTTCTGGAAACATGCTTCCCTGAATGGACAACAATTATTAACACTGTTCAGGAACACCTATGTGATTTGCATGTTGGGTGTCCTTTCCCCACCCAGTTTTGCACCTTGTTATCTATAATAATATAGTAACTGTCCTATTCCTGTCCACCCACTGTCCTGGTTTCTTTTATCAGAAGCATAAGGTATGTCATGCTAACCGCTTTCGACAAAACACTTGGGAGTGTTTTCAATTCCTTGCCGTCTGCTCAAACCATGACGGTCTTAAAACCACATAAAGATATTTAATCTGCACGCTCTATTAAATGAAAGCACGTTCACATGCAGATACTGAAATTGCAACTAGATCATTGACCATCTTTATGACAAATCACCGGCCTCTGCTTTTAATCTGGCTTGCTGTACATACTCCAAGGCCAATCCCTTCAATTTCTTTATGGGATGTTGTTAAAAAAAAAGAAAAAAAAAGGGAACGAAACAAGGGAAGAGTGAGACACAAAGATGAGGGTGAGACTTTGGTAGGACCTCCAACAGCGTCTGACTGTCAGGAATTCTGTTGTTTACATAAACTGTAATCCTTTCCATTCGTGTCAGGGCCTGGAGAGCCATGTGTGAGAAAGAGAGCTGAAGTGTTTACATGCCTGTACGTATGTGCATTTCTCCTTGTGTGTGTCTGTGCGCACATCCAACCATGTGTGCGTGCACTCTGCAAGTGTGTACGTGAGGACGCTAACCAGAGGTGAATTAGACTTGCTGTTTATTCAGTGCGTTACAAGGCCAGGAGATGTTTACATCACTTTATTTATGCTGCTCCCCAGCTAGCTGGCGACCGCAGCTACAGCTACAGCTAAACAAGACCTCCATCAGAGATTTCAGACCCCTGCGTATCTCTTCCTCACCCTGTCCTCTGAAAATGATTTTTTACACACAGCCGTGGTGGAAAGAAAAGGAACACAAGATGCTCTCCGTGACGTGATCGTCATCAATTGCACCTCCAAATTCATTCTCAAATGTGCTGCCTTTCTTCATGTTTACACCTCTTTATCTTTCCACTTCAGCACAGCGGAGGATCTGCTCATCTGACATCCAACTAACCACCCAGCAGGACGGAATATCCTTGCAAGGAAGCCACCTTTAAGATTACTTCTCCTCCTGTTTCTCTCTCTGCCTCTGTCTCTGTGTCAGCAGGAAAATGGGCTGCAGGCATATTGAAGTCTGTGTGCTCAAGGTTGTGGTTTCAGGTTTGGGCCCGGACCACATTTGCTTGAAAAACATCAAGCTTTTTGAGTTTTTTTTTTTTTTTTCCACTCTGACCATGAAACAGTGGTAGAACACACACTGACACACAACTACGCAGAATGAACATGGACGTGCATACACACGCAGACACACACACAGTGGGGAGTGTTGTGTGTTGGTGGGCTTTCAACCATCTGACAAGTTGACCAGTTCAAATTTAACTCCGCTTTTTATTACGACACCCAACAGGGGGGCAAAGAATGCTAAATGGATGATCGGAATTTTTAAAGAATTCTGTGTGTGCGTGCGTGTGTGTGTGTGTGTGTGTGTGTGTGTGTGTGTGTGTGTGTGTATGTGTGTGTGAGAAAAAGAGAAGAGAGAGAGAGACATTACCCAGTGGGTAGGAGAACACTTCCATGTTTACGAGCAGCTGCTACACACCCTTGATGTTTTCCCCATTTGTTGTGCTCTGAGGTTGGGGAGACGGATGCGTGTTTGCCCAGAGTGACAGAACCAGGTGCATATTTGTGTGTGTGTGTGTGTGTGTGTGTGTGTGTGTGTATATAAATAGGAGTATAAAATTTCCACCTGCATGCACTGCTGACCCCCCACCAAGGCTTCCTCCCATCCCCAAGTGAGGCTAGACAACTGGCTCCACACATATACGCCCAAACACACACCAAAGGCGTTAAAACCAAAACACCACTTCTTCTGAATGTAACAAATGGGCTGTGGAGGGTGTGGAGTGTGTAGTGTCACTCTCTCACACATAAGCCCTTGTCAAATGTGAATTCGTAGCTACACACACACACACACACACACACACACACACACACACACACACACACACACACACACACACACACACACACACACTCAGAGAAGCAGACACAGATGCAGCATCTCACCTCATGATGAAGTCAAACTCTGACCCTGCCAGCATTAAAACGCCCAACAGAGTGGAGATCGCTCCGTCAACCACCGGGGCAAACATGTGCTCCAAAGCCACTGCAGAGCGCTTGTTTCTGTTGCCAATCGCTGTCAGGAAGCCCTGCGGCAGAGGGGAGGTGGAGAGGAGAAATGAGTTGGAAATCTTTCCGATCGCACAAAACTCACACTTGTGGTGAGGCTTGGTATGCCTCAGAATTCTTGCGTTTGTATGGGTCTCTACCCCAGCTTCATAGCAAGTTTTTAATCACACATATATCCGCATTATTGCTTTGAATATCAGGCCATGTGCCCCCATTAAGTTGCACTTCACTGCATTACTGTTTTATTGTGATAAACACACAAATTTATTGGTAAATGCCAGTCAAATTCTTCCCTGAAGTTGGTAAATCTACACAGATCTTGTGACTTTCAGGCAATTATTAGTCTGATTAGCTATGTGTCAATGTGCATGATGTATTTAGCAGCCAGACCAAAGCATCAGGTTTCAAGTAAAGTAGGTGTTTAACTGTAGGAGCTAAATCCCACTAAGACCTAATCCTGAAGTATGTTCTTGCTTTGTGAGTCTTGACTTACCAGTGCAATGTGAACGGTGAACTCCACTCCGATGCCCACAGATGCAATCAGGATAACCACAGGGATGGCGCTTAACTTGATGCCAATCAGACCCATGATACCAAACAACTCCACCGTCATCATGGCCAAGATAAACACCTAAGCAGAAAATAGAGGGAGTTACAAACCAAAGTGTTTTTAACTGCCAGTTCTTGAAAATCGGTATGATGATGAGGAAGGAGAAGGAACAAACAATAAAACAAGCAGAAAAAGACAAGAAAAAAGTGTTTTTATATGACTGAGTGGAGATTTTGCGCCTGTTCACCCGACACAATCTTTGACCCTGTGCTCACAAGCTCAACCTGATGGCGTCGAGTTACAAACCCTGAGGCTAATACCTTTCTCCCCTTCCAAAGGCGTTTTATTTGACTGACAGCACCTGGACAGCAGAGCGTGGGGTTTTCTGTCACTATACTGAAACACATCTGTCTTTGTTAGTGGAAACAAGTTTTAAAGAGTAAGTCAATTTTGAAAAATTTTGTTCCACCCATCCTTCTCCTTGCCTATCTGCATTGTGGGTCACTGGTCTGCTGGGGCCTATCCCAACCTACGACGGGCAAAATTTGAGGTACACCCAGTGTGAGATGTCGGCTCATCGTGAAAGGCAAACAATCGCACACACACACACACACACACACACACACAATATCAACTATGAACAATTTTGATTTGTGACCAATTCACCTAAGCTACATGTCATTGGAGGTGGGAGGAAGCAGGACGACCTGGAGAGAACTCACACAGACACGCTGAGAACATGCAAACACTGCAAGAAAGGAATCAAACCCGGAGCCTTCTTGCTGTGAGGCAACAGCTTTACCCACTGACTCACTGTGCTATTCTTTCTTATTTTATTGTTTCAGATATTTTAAAATGACATCTTATTTATGCTGTGTTACCATTTACTTGTCATATAATAGTCTAATAAACAACACAATGTTGCTGTATGCTGCAATACGATAGCAAGTAATGTTAAAAAATAAAAGAAGGAGAAAAGGTTCCCAGCCAATGGGAGCTTTTGATCTCAGTAGGCAATCCAAGCTGGGACACGATTAAAACAGAGATGATAAAAGCTGTTTTACTGCTCGACCACATGCAGCCTTGGTGAAACCGTTACAGGCGGACAGATGGTTAAAAAGCATGCATGCATGTATCAGTGCCTCTCTTTCTGTCTGCAAAGTTTGTGTGGTGTATCTGTCTCAATCAGTGTTGCTAGGGGCCTCTACTCAAGTTAAGCACATTCCAATAGAAACCGGTCGTGTTGTTGCGCTATAGTCGCACCCCAAACGCCTTGTGTTTGGGGATATGTGGATTTGGAAACGTGTGTATGAGTTTGGGGGGGGGGGGCATTAAGGATCACTGGTCCACACCAGCTTGTGTGTGAATTTCTTTCCAATCACTGAACATTCAGACCATCTCTTTTTCTCTTTCTCTCTCTCACACACACACACACAAACACACACACACACACACACACACACACACACACACACACACACACACACACACACACACACACGCATATCTCTGATGGATGGGTTGAGCAGGCCAAGGTCGCAAATAGGCAGATCTGTCCTGTCCCCAAGTCTCTCCCTCCCCCTCTGAAAAAAGCGGTGAGGGAGTTAGAGGTAGAGGCTTCAGAAGGGCAAAGCCTTTCGTGCTCCTTTGCATTTCCTTTTCTAAGGCTGGCCCAGCCTACATTAGAATGACAAAAGTCCCTGTATGTGTGTGTGCATGCTGGCCCTCCACAGAGCAAAAGGGGCCCCCTAGACAGCATTATTTAGCTGTGCTGAGAGGGTGAGAAGAAAGTGAGAGGAAGAAGAAAGGGAGGAAGGGGCTAATGATGTTGTTGAGGTAACATGAGGTGGAAAATTTGAGACAGGAAAAGCCGGTGAAGGAAAACGATGAAAAGTTGCAGGGCTAAGTAATTGCTGACTTACGGTGATGCCGGCTGTCCAAGGATTGAGCAGAAGAATTGCACAGACCAGGAACGTGCAGGCCAGTACCACACTGATCGCCAGCAGGAACCAATGTCTGAGGCCAATGTACTGCTCCCAAAAGAGGAAGGGGTATCCATTGGGGTAGTTGAAGACACCCTTGCGGCTAAACTCGTCACATACTGCCCGGACACTCTCAATGGCCTCCACAAAGTCACTGGCTTGACGAAGGCCGTTCAGGTAGAAGGGGAACTGGGCAAACTCAAGGGGCTCTGCAGCTGGGACTGTAGGAGAAAAACAGCAGAGATCACTTTGCTGTTTATACTCTAAGGATTTTCAGGTGCATCTTCTCTGGCAAACCCCCCCCCCCCCCCATGCAGATAACATAAAACACTTACTCCTTAGATTCTCTCCCGTCGTGTCATATTTGTCATGAATCCACTCTCTGGGATGGGGATAGAAGTTGGCCTGTGAGGCAGCATAGCCCAGAGGATCATTACTGACCCATACGGTCAGATAAATGTAAAACACCTCTGGGGGGATCAAACCCTCTGCATCCACCAGCCGTTGAGCAGTCAGCTAGAGAAAGATTCCAACATTTTATTCAATGGTCATTTATGTGAGTTTTTGTCGGAATAAAATGGGAAAAAGCTGTTTAAATCCCTGTCTATAATACCACACACAATGCCATACATAATACTGACATATGGATTCTGTTTAAAAGTATTTCTTAGCTGGTGGATGTACCTGGCTGTAGTTAAAAGGTTCTTTCTTGGAGCCAGTCTGGATGAGGAGCTTGTATGCAAGAGCTCCATCCTCTGTGCCGTTACGATAGCTGTCATATGTAATCCTGCCTGCCTGCCAGTCAGCGTCGAAAGCAGCCTGAAGACCTACATGTGAGGCAAAGCAGACAAAGACAGGATTATTTTGGTTATCTTTTAAAATACTATGACTCTCTTTATCGTGAAAGTATAGGACTTTTATTTGTTTTATTGTTCTCTCTATCTGGAAGTGAAGCTGTTTCTTATCATCTCCTTTTTGATCGCTCTGATTGACCTGCCATTGTTTCCTTCTTTCAAACACAATCTAGCCTCAGGGACACACACGCACACACACACACACACACACACGCACACACACACACACACACACACACACACACACACACACACATACACACACATTAAAAGATAACCTATGGCCCTAACCTGTCTCCTGTACCTCTTAGCCCAGGTGGATGGGGGTAAAAAAGCTTTAGTGAACTTTCACTCACCCTTCTCACATTCTCACCCCCACGCAAACACTAACCCATTCACTCATGTTCTTGATGACAGAGCGCACCTGAAAAAACCTGTTGCACTCTCTACCAGATTCTGACATCATTATCATAAACCCTCAAGGGGATAAGGGGGTAATACCACTGAGCTTGGATTCATACCTCTGAGCCAGTCCTGGAAGTAGTGCAGCCACATGCGGGGCAGTCTGTTGTCGCTGTCTCTGACGACGTATCTGACAGAGTTGAAGGCGTTGTGCAGCTGGATCAGCAACCTCTGTGACCGAGCGTAATCAAATCCATCCATGGTCACCAAGTGCATATTGTAGAAGGAGAAATACTTGAACTGGGCGTCAATGAAGTCATACTCCTTTGTATCACGTGGTACAATGTCAGTAAGGTACAGGCCATCATGCACCATGGTGGTCCCATATAGACTGAGTCCCAAAAGGCCTAAAAAGAGAACCACCACAGTGGCTTTGCTTTTGGGCTTGAGGAGCAGAGGGGCATATTTCTCCCTGGCGAATCTGGACAGGTTCCAGTGCAGGAAAGGGAGTGGGACGCACTTCTTTCCCGATTTAGAATCCTCCACCTGTGCTAAGAGGTCCCGTGTGGAGCTGGAGGTAGGAGTGAAGAGCTGAGAGCCATATGGGTCTGGCACTGAGGTGGTGGTGGGGGAAGGTGTGATGGCTGGGCAAAGAAAAGCAACAAGTTTTAGCATCATGAATTATTTGCAACATACTTGTCAGGATCTTAAGGTAGACTTTTACCTTGGGGTTGTGACGTAGGACAGACGATGATTGATGTAGGGCTGGTAGAGATCTGTGAGGTAGGTGGTAGGATGGTGACAATATGCTGTCCAGCTGCATCACACTGTGTGAATGCCTGCACTGTGGTGGTGATTTGTGTGCTGGTGGTAATCGTGGACCCCGCAGCGTACTGATGTGTGTGAGCTGTGGCCGTTGTGGGGTTGTGAGGCTGCTCTCCAACATCAGACAGCTCGTGTGGAGAAAGGTGGATGACGCGGTCAGAGCAAGGACTGTACAGACAGCAAAGAATGTCCAAACGCTTGTCCTCACGCCGGTGGAGGTCCAAACTGAGGATGGCGGGAAAGATGAGCAGCACCATGGCGAAATTAAACACAACGATAATGGCTGCCTAGGGAGGGAATAAGAGAAAGATACAGTGTGAGAGAAGACAGACAACAGCATGCGATATCACAGACACCCTCCCAGAGCTGGGGAACACCTTCTTTTTTTAATAACCCAGACTGTAGCCTAGAAAGTCAAAACAGGCTGACTCTAAATAACCAGCCAGGAATACTAAACTGGCCAGAAGCAGAGAGAGAGAAAGAGAGACAGAGATTGGAAAAAAAAAACCTACAAGACAGAGAGAAGTGAGAAATGAAGGAATATGTATTTTGCGAGTCTGAGCAAAACCATCACCATTCACTCACTCCAGCCCCTGGAGCTGACATTCTAACTGGCTGTGGTTTCGAGTGCACGCACATCTATGTGTGTGCATTTGTGTATGCGCTTGTGTGTTTCAGACCACCCACAGTTAGTCACAGATCAGAGCAAACTGCCTTGACGGGCCAGTGATATACTGATCCACTCCTCCCTCCCATTCTCTCTCTGTCTGTTAATCACCCTCTTTGCTGTGATTATTCCACATTACACAGACACACACACACACACGCACACACACACACACTTTTGCACGCATACATGTCTGCAAACACACTCCCAGAGACAAGCACACACAAAAAAATTGGCCCTCTAAGAGCAGCAGTAATAAAACGGGAAACAAAGGCTTTCCTCGCTCTGAAGAAGCGTCACTTCTCTTAAGTTATCTGTTCCATATTCAAAGGAGCTTCAGGCCTCATGGTGTGTTTATGTGTGAGAGGGGCAGACGTGCAAAAACATACCTGCAAAGAAAAAGCTCTTAAGGCAGGAATGGGTACGAGAGCGGCCATGAAGAAAGCAATCATGTTGTTGATGGAAGTCAGTGCCACACTGGTACCAGTACGACGCAAACAGTCTCCTGTCCGTTCCTTTAAAGCAAACACAAACAGCGTTCAAAAGAGAGGAGAGGAGCCTCGAGGAGATGAGAGGAGACAGTAGGAGAGAGACTCAAAGCTACCTTAAAGGGGATATTACTTCCAGCTTCTGTGAAGGAATGAGCCAACAGAAACATGTCATCCACACCAATTCCAAGTGCCAGGAAAGGAAGCACCTGGGATGAGAGGGGTCAGAAAAAAGAAATAAATGATCATCTTTTGAAGTGGCTGCTTTAAATAAGCTTTTAAAATTAGCTGCAACAGAAGACTATGTCCTTTCATTTGTCTCGTACCTGTGTGGTCGCAGCATTGAAGGAGAGGCCTAGCAAGGAGCAGAGACCTAGCCCTGCAGCCACAGAAAGAGCTACCAACAGCACCCCAGCCAGCCCAACGGCCCCCTGGGACTTGGCGCAGTCCCACCTTAGCATGGTCACACAAGCATAGGCCAGCTGTACAGGACGAAAGCATTAATTAATTAAGATATATAAGTACACATAATCATATGATAATATATGTTATATATTACAATATTATAATATATCAATTATAATCAAGTAAAATATTTTCCATGAACTTACTACTAGTTTGTAAAGCTTACCATGAGCAGGTATCCGCCAGCCACCCTGATCGCACTGACATCAGAGAAGGATTTCATGATGTCATTGAGGGTCGTGGTAGAGAACGCATGTATAGATTGGCTAGAGTTCTCTGGGATACTGTGGTGGACCACCTAATGGATAGAGATCAATTCATTTAAGTACGTCCAAACAAGCATAACATAATTTGTATTTAGTCTACGACTAATAATAATATATATATATATATATATATATATATATATATATATATAAAAATTAATATTATTATTATACAGGCAATTGTTAATATTATTAACACTCAAAGACAAGATGCTGAACGTAATGGGAGGTGCTGAACCACAAAGGAACATAAACTGCCCGTGAAACACACACTCCCATGCCTCTATTTGAAAAGAGTTAAAAGTGAGTATGTGTGTGTTTTTAAATGTGCAAGCATGTGTGTCAGCACATGTGTATGAATGACAACCGAGGAGTAATGGGCACAGATGCCAGAGGTTGTGAGGTCAAAGGTGATGGGATCACATGGCCTTGAAGGCTGCTCTCTCCACTCTGTGCCACAAATGGACCAAAGCTCCCCAAAGATAGTCACCTATCCACATTCGGTAGCTGTTCCTTCATCTCAAATTCATCTCTTCTTATTCTTTAATGTGTCAACAACAACAAGAGGGGTTGTGTCTCTGTTGGTTAGTGTATGAGCACGTTATCCCCACCCCACCCCACCCACCCCTTTCCCATGTCCCTTCCTCCCTCCTTCTCTCCTTACGCTCACCATGGTGGGTGTCAGCTATCACAGCAACAGCTTGTTCCTATAACCATGGCTCTGACAGAGAGAGATGGCTGACCTACCACGCACACACACACACACACACACACGCTCACACACACACCTAAATACGCGCAGATTCAATGCCCTGGTCTGCCCTGTGATTTGCTTTACAAGGGAGCTGAAGACTGACGGAATTCAGAGATTGCAGAATAAGCCTCATGTCTCTCTGTGTGTCGGCTTCTTTACAGGTAAAAGGAATGAGAACACTTTATATGTTTATTGTTTTTGTTTGTGTGTGTATTTGTCGCCACTGAAAACATGAAATGTGTGTTTCAGTTCGCACCTCTACGAACTTCCTCTGCCAGGACTCAAGGATAGCAGTAGCCTTTTCTTCATTCCAGTTTATGTCGTGGATCTCGTAGTCATCTTTAAAGTGCTCATACAGCTGCTTAGGACTCATCAACAGGAACATGGTCTGGAGAGCCTCCGCACTATAAAACACACAAGCGTAAGTTTAGAATAGATCTGAGATGCTCCCCCACCCCCCACCGTCCCCCACCACGAATCATCTGGTAACCATAATAAAAAATCATTCAAAAGGGATCATTTTGATGTTCTCAGTATAACTTAACCTACAAGAACATGCCTCGCTGTGAATGACTAAAGGCAGGCGCTGTTTCTTCGATGATTTGTTCGTCTGCCTGCTTGTCTGTCTGCCAATGTAAACAGCCAAATGTAGGTGTTATCTAGTCTGCCTGTCTTGCCTCTCAACTGCGATCCCAGATGTCCTCAGGTTTTCTTGGCACAGCCCTGGCGAACTGCGGCGCTGCTCAATATGTGACAGAAATGATCGTAAATCACACCTGGGAGTGAATGGGGCTGTTGCGGATGGGGACTGGAATCCTTTTTAGTTCAAGGCCCTGTTGGGACTGTGCAGGTCATAACCTGGGCTCTGACCCATTGCTGTCACTCCAGTTCTATTAGTCATGCTTTTAAATTTAGTTTAAGTCAACAGATGTCAACAAATGTTTTTCACGACTTCTATATGATTATTTTTCTGGGATTTTATTTATCAAACAATCAAATTTTAATCAGCTGATCTGGAACAAGAATCAAACAGGGTACCTATTCCTCTTGGTTTGGGGCATTTCTTTTATATGCCCCTGCTCTGACAATGAATGTCCCGCAGGTGATCTGACATGTTTTAATATGCACCCACCTTAGCAGAATGTCCTGACTGTTCTTGACTCGCCCTCCCAGGATCAGCTCCTCCTGCCAGTGCATGAACTTCCGGCTGAAACCGTGGCAACCACCCTGTACGTGTTCGGCAATGTCAGGACTCTGAATGGAAGAGCGGGAACAGATGTCAAAACACAGGAAGATATGTCAAGTGTTTTTATAGCTCTACGACCCGCTCTCATCAACCTGGAATATCTGAACGATGTCTTAATTACCTCTCTGTGCTCCTTGTTGGGGGCACTGAGGGGGCAATCAGTGTCTGAGGGGTCTAGACACGGCCTGTTCATGTAGGCATGTCCAACCTAAAGAATAAAATTAAAGTTAAAATGTCTCAGTTTTTTTGAAAAATGCATGCAGCTAAATGAGTTACTAATCAATCACATTAGACCTTTATTCTACTGATCTCTTTTTGTGTGTCCCACCTGGGCTTTGTCCAGCATCTCCTTAAATCCTTCCAGCGATGTGAACTGACTTAATTCTTCCATCAGTTTCACTGGATCAAGATTCATCCACTGGATATCTGGCATACCTCTGGGGAGCAAAGACACTGTAAGGATGAGCATCAACCCAAACATATTCAACAAGCCCTTCAGGACTATGTGGTTTTGCATTATGGGTAAGCTTTTACTGTCAGCAGAAAAACTAAGACTCTCTCACTTCAGTTTAATATCCTCTCCCTCGTTGTTCTGTTCTATGCTGGAGGCTAGCTGCAGATACAGGATAAAATTGCGTTTATTATCCTGTTTCACGCTGCAACAAAGCCTTGGGAAAAGGTAGGTGGCTGCCTGCTCACTTCCAATCCTCAATGTCCTTCACTGAGTCATAACAATTATCCCTGCCTTCCAAACATCTTGATAAGAGGAGCGGGAAGGGGAGAGAGGTTGGATGAGGATGGATGGGATGAAAGTAGGTGAGAAATGAGAGGACGAGCAAAAGTTGAACTGTGTGATGTTCACAGGAAAAGCAGCCAATAATAATCCCTGGCTGGTTCATCATCCTGATTCTTTAAAGTAGTGTACTTACATAAGTATCATTTATATTTAGGATTCTGCATGCATTCTTTATGATTATCATGGACTGCTTTCATGCTGTGAAGTCATCGTTAGACCATTTGACATGCATTTACATGATCACTTTTTTGCACAAATCTTGTGCTTTGACCTAACTTAATTCCTGTAGTTTGGAAACTGTATATTTATTTTCCAGAGAATGAATCTTTTTTTCTTTTTTTTTAATCCTGATTGGTGCAACTTAAAATGAAAACATTTCCAACAGTAAGCCTTACTGCATGTTTCACTTTGAAAGATATGTTTCTTGTCAGGAGAAAATCAGTTTGGATGGACAAGTCCTGGATTCAAACAAAGCAAGAAGAGGACAGACAAAAGAGGAAAAGAAAAGAACTCCAAAGGGTCTCAACTTTACGTCCAAATTCTCTCCAAAGGTTCCTGAAGGAGTTCATCTCCTATTCACACATACCAGGGTTTCTTTTGGTGCTGGTTGCTTTTTCAGCTAGTTTTTGCTTGACTGAACCGGCTTGGGCCCTTTCATTTTTTTTTTTTTTATAGATTGCTTTGTTATCCAAAGTTTTTTTTCCCCTCTCTCTATCTCACCGATAATCGTTATATTTCCCAATTCACATCTCTCCTACTTCCTCTCTCTGACGCTATCTTAGTCTTTTTATTTTATATGCAAAACCAGAGCTTTGTCTCACTGACAAATAACCCTCAGCTCACCATGAAAAAGTCAATAAATAACAACAGATGCGAAACCCTTGATTTACAGGAATAATCAGAAGACTTTAGAATCATCAAAAGCCCTTTTCCCCCTCTGCTCTGCTTTCACACAAGCCAACTGGGGGATAATAAGGATGGGAAACTTGTGTTTGTTTCTGTGTGTGTGTGCCGACTTGTCATGCAATATATAGAAACATAAACAAATAATTTGCTTGCAAAGAAACATCTGTTACGATGAAAACTATTTGCAGAGGATCTGATTGAAATATCACTTCTGATTACATAAATAAATTAAAAAAAACCCTTTCAGTGGCTCGGTTTCTCAATAGAAGTATGTTCAGCAAAAAAAGGAGAAAAAAATTCATCCACAAATACCCAAATACAAACCAATGCCACTGTTAACTGTCTTGTAGCCTCTCTCTGTCTTTCTCGGGGGACTTGAGGCTTGAATACTGCCCATTTTATTTGTTGGACAACTTGGAAGCTGGGAGCCAGGGGCATTACCATGAGAATGCCGAGTGTTAGCCGTGAGCTGACAAAGCTGGCCCCCCTCCCTGCTCTGGGGCCCCTGCACTGATGGACACTCACTCGTAAACTGAAAGAATGCTTACCATTGTCTGACCCAAAGGGCTCCCCTGCCACCACCACCACCACTGCCACCTCCCCTCTACCAACCCACCACCCAGTTGCTGCTGCAGTTATCTCCTCTCCTTCTATCCTTCTCTTGCTCGCTTCATCTCTCTCTCACTTTCTGTCTTTGAATTTCTCTGTCAAAACATCCCCTCCAGTCCCTCTCTGGGCTCTAAAAGAACTCTATTACTGACCACCACTGTCAGTCACAGTGCCCACTAATAGACTACTGAAAGCTCAACTGTATGTCTCCATTGAGCATGTGTAAAAAGTTACTAACGCCTCCAAAGGGCCACAATGTGAGCCACATGGAAGCAATGACAGCGATATTGTCTATGAAAACATGTGAATATGCAAAAAATTTAAGTTCGGTCAAATATTCCAAGACTTACGGTAAATAGGCGGAACCTCCTTGGAGCTTGGCCCCTTCCCAGAAACAGTCCAATGGGGTGATTATCATACAGGGGAAAAGCTTGTCAATCATCTGGGATCATGAAATATAAAGGAAGCACGATCAAGCATTGCTTTTTGAGGAAACATTTTGGAGGAAACATATATCTGTGAATTTCTTGTGAACTTACTCTTTCGATCATGACGTTTTCTATAATAGGAACTCCTGATTTATAGCATATTTTATTAAGATCCCACGATCTACAGAAGAGAAAACAACAATAAGTGTCAGTTGATAATTTACAAATGTTACCACTGATAAAAAAATATTAACACAAAAAAGTATTTGTCACGTCTGTGGTCCACTTACTTCCCAAACAGTGACACCTGGACTTTGCTGGCAGACAGGGCAGCTTCCATGTGAACGAGCAAAGCCTCCTGGGTAAGAATATTAGTGCCCTCTTTTTTGGGGGTCTGGATGAGCATCTGTGAGGTAAATACCGACTCCTCTCCCTGCTTCTCTCTCGTGTAGTGAAGCTCCGAGCTCACTCGGCTACCAGCTGGAAAACAAAGGAGAAAAGTTTCTTCAGATAGGGAGATTGATAGAGAAACACACATTTTTTAATGATAATAAAGTGTGTTCTCATGTGCAAACACACTTACAGAACACACACACGTATATCGACCAACGCCCTTGGCCCTCACCAGTGTTGGTTTTGAAGGCACTTCACACAAGCCAGTGTCTGGCCAAGAGAAATGAGTAATACAGCTTCACATTTCACATTCTGTGAAACAGATGTGCCCTGTTAGTAAGGGAAACCAGCCTTCTGATGCCCCCAAACACTCTGCCACTCTTCTCGGGGCAAAAGATATATCAACGATGACATGTAGAATGTGCAAGAAAACAATGAGTTATTGGCTTGCCATTCCTGATCCTTTTATACTACCATTTGACTGCAACTACATCGTTTTAGCGCCACATGAAACCCATTGAAGAGAAGGGCTGGAAAAGGAGGAAGAGCGAGAGGTTGGGAATGAAAGACCTCAAAGAATTTGCAGATACAAGTGGATAAAAAGAGGTAAATAGATTCATAGAGAGACAAATACAGATGTCAGCAGTGGGGGTGAATGAACACATAAATAAAAAGAGGATGAAAGAATAAAAAAGATTGCTATGTTGTCCTATGTGGTAGACTCCAGCCTCCTAATTACAGGAGGATGCCCTCAAAAGAGTTTGCCAGCCGGGGGGATCTGTGCTTGTGCCAACGGGACATGAAACATGCCGCGCTGTATCACAGAGGGCCCGTCTGCCCCTCTTGCTGTCCCAATGTATGACAACCCCAGAGAGGGGGAAAAGAGGGAGGGAAGGGGAGAGGGAATGATGGGGGAGGCAGGGAGTAGGGGGGGGTGTCAAAGGTTGCCTCTTTCTTAATTCTAAATTGTCGCTTTTCTCTTGTCTTTACCTACGACTGCACTCAGCCTAGCCCTCATCACTACCTCTCACACTCTCTAAAGTCTTCCTCTCTCTTTCTCTCCCCCATGCCAAACTCTGCACCTCCCCCAGCCTGGAGCAAGCTCCCATAATTGATGGCAAGAAAAGAAAAAACAAACTATTCAGCCTACAGCGCAAAAATGTGAGATCTGGTTAGGAACTCCGGGCCTTGGAGACATAGTCCAGCTTGATAATACAAGGTCACTAATTTATTTGTAGTAGTGGGTGTTTAGCTCAGTGCATCAAATGATAATAATTATAATAATAATAAAAAAGTGGAACATGTTCTTGGTGAACCAGATGTGCAAAACATCTGGGACTGCAATTCTATTTTTATTTTTTTTAGTTTTCACAAAGCTTTTATTCCACAAAACCATACCAACAAAAATGATGTAGGATAATTTCCTCTTTACTTTAAGAGACTAAGTGTTCCTGATGACGGCTGATTCTTTGAGTTTATTCAACTTAAACAATTTTCACAGATTCTGGCCTGGTGTTTAGGGGAGCACTGCTCCCCTCAACTCCCCTCTGTTTCACTCAGATTTGCAATAAAAGAAAAAGGAAAAAAAAAACTACTACAAAATGGAACCCTTTCCGTTTGTTCCGTTGACATCTGTTAAACCTTTTTTGACATTTCGTATGTTAACCTCTGCAATGTAGGGTTTTGATCCCAACAGGAACTGGGTGGCTCGGAGAGACTCTGGCTCTGTAATTACAGGCCTCCTGAAGTAAATTATAGCTATTTGTGTCTCGTTCCTCCCATCTGGACCACCCAGGCAGCCAGTCCTCTCTCTTCTCTCTCTTTCTCGCCTTCTCTTCTGAACCCCTGGTCTGGCCCCAACCACCCAACTCTGAGCTTCGCGAACACTTTCCTTGGTTCTGCTCAGCTCAGTTCACCACCCTCTCCAGGACGAACCTTGTCTCTCCTTTTCTTAATGGTCTTTCATCTCTATCTTCTGGTTTTTCTTCTTTTATACTCTTTTCTCACTCTTTTTCAATCCCCCTTTCCCTCTCCCTGCACTCAGTCTTCAGTTCACACAGTCTTAAAGAGACAGTTCCCGGAAATTTTCCCACCCTGGGAAAAAAAAAACCCGTCTTTGAGCTTGAAAGTTGGGGGTTTCAACACCCCAGTGGATGGTAATTTTATTACATGAGCATTTTTCTTAAATGAAATATAGGGTTTGTGTGTTTGGCACATGAAAAATGAAGAGAAAAAAAAGAAGAAATGATCACAAATTCTATTAAATCAGTGTTCTTTCATTGGATGTGGTTGAAAATCTCAACCACCGACTTTCAAATTTTAGAAAACAACTCAACTCTCTTGGGTTGAACATGTGAAGTCATTTACTAGCCTCACCACTTAAAGCACTTTAACAACAATTACGACATTGGGAAAGTGAAAACTAAATAAAACGTGTCATGAGGAGGGCAGACACAATCTTGTAGATCAATGTGTACAAGAAGATTGTTTGTATGAATGTGTGTGTACATGTGCTTTTGCGTATTGGTGTATGAGCATGTGTGTGTACACTGGTGTAACACTGAACCATGTCTGTACCAATGCACGTCATCTTTCCATCCCCAAGATCTCCTAACCAGTAAAAATTGTGGCATCTAGAATTTAGGATGGAGGCAATGCATCTATTCTATTCTATTCTATTCTATTCTATTTTATGTAGAGTACAGGGTAGTTCCAGTTCCAGGGTAGGTCAGACCAGGCCACCTTCAAAGTTCAGTGTGGTAGATTAGCTGGATTAGGGGGCCTCTGAAAAGCCCCACGCTGCTATGGAGGAAGACACAAGACGTAAAGGGTTGAAAGTGGCATGTATGCTTTTACGTGCTACATTGTGGATTCGATTTTCCCTAACTTCTGTGACCACATGAGGAAAAACAGCTGATTTCTGCACAGAATCCAATTTACTATAACAAAAAATAAAGGGGAAAATAGTTTCTTTTTTCCCAACCTGCTTTTTCACAATACCTTTCAATATAGGCTCTTTATTTCCAGCAATGAACCCACATGTGAGTCTAATTCTCTTGGCCTGGCACCATAAAAATGAAACAAAACAAAACAAAAAACCTCCTGGTTCTTTTGTCATATTTAGACCTTCAAGAATCAGGATTGTGCCCCAATTTCAGTCTTCAGGCCAGCCCTGCCCTTTGGCATTCCCCAGCCACTGCCTAAAAGCAAGCTGCTCCAAGCAGATGGGCTGTTCCTCCATACAATCTTTCAGTACAGCAGCTCCAGAATGAATGCGCCCCCTTTTTGTCATTCAATCCTTCAATTTCTTTCAGATGTTTCCCAACAAACAGCAGAATAAAATAAAGAGAGAACCCTTTTTTTTTTCAACAAAGGCAAATGGACCAAAACTTTCCCAGCCTGTAAAACAATGCGAGAGTTGGCTGTGGGAGGGTGAGGCTGGGGACAAGAAAAAAAAGAAGCTGGCACTTTGGTATCTTACCTATAGAAATACAGTGTGTGTGTGTGTGTGGGTGTGTGTGTGTACGTGTGTGCGTTTAGTCTTCTCAAGCATGCTGTATCTGTTCATTAATCGTCAAAGACACTTGGTATTATTTTGGGGAAAGAAACTTAAGAATAATGTGAACACCAGACAACAAAAATAGTGTCAGCGGTTTCAATCTGCAACCCCGCAACTCCAATCATCAGAAAAAAAAAGGAAAAAAAAAACACACCTTGAAAACAGTATTAAACAGTGAAAACAACAAAAATCAGTTTCACTTACATTCTATTCAGATGTGCCAGTGGTGTTAGCCATCACACATAAATTTCCACCAGGGTTGGCATTTAGGCACTTTCTATTTCCATATGTATAGGCTTTCCTCTGCTAATTATGCTAATCATGGGCAGAGTTGGCCACTGTGAAAAACAGTCACATTAGACACTCCACTGACCGCTAATACTGCTTAATGTGTGGTTGAAACATACATTCATCCCTGCTTGAAAGGCAAAATTTTTCCACGTTGCTGGTCTCATTCAGACAATAAATGAATTTATTGAGCCCAAGAACCATTTCTTTTCCCCTCCCAAGTACCAAGAAAATGTTTAGTCTCTGCATCTCCCTCTCCCTTTACTTTTTATACTTTCATGGTGTAAAGACAGAGGGAAATGGTGCAAACTCTAAGGTGACTGGTGCCGCTTTATTTTCGCAAACACCAACAACAAAGGTTGCTCTTCAGCTGGAAAAGAAAGGGTGCCAAACTATATTGATTGAGGTTTCATTATCCTGCTTTCAGTAACACTGCTGCCTCTCTGTATATATTGTATTCAGTGTTGCGATGACTGACAGTCCAATGCCCTTTCCATTTTAAACAGATTTGGGACAAAATCCCAATACATTTATTGCGATCACAGTAGATGTGGCTCATATATACAGTAGTCCAATTGAAGAATACTTCAGTTTCAGATATATACTTTGGGCCCAGCCTGTGTTTCCTGTATCGTGTTAGCAAAATCCCTGCATCCTTCATATGTACATGTATTGATAGCTGTGTTTATTTGTTGGGGGGGTGATCTTACTGTTTAAGAGTTTGTGTGTTGGGAGGGATACTGAAAAGGGGGATGGAATGAAGGAGACTCAGATTGAGGGATGGCAGGAAGGCGGGTGGGGGTGGGAGGGTGAAATAAACATTTAGAAGTGACCCAGGTTGACTCAAGTCTTGTTTGTTCTCTCTACCAGTGAGGTCCTGGGCCCTGAGCGCTGGGAGTTTATTTATCTAGTTGGGGCACCACCGCACACTATTCACCTCCAATAATGCCTCATAGAGCTCCCTTTCTCTGTCTAAACTGGGGCGCTGTGTGCACTCTGATGAATTATAGCATTTACCTGCTGTGGTGTTCTGAGGTTTGTTTAGAGAAACGGCTCCAAACACCAAAATGCCCATGTGTACATTCGCACATTTGTAGTCGGAATTTTTTTTTCTTCTCACTATTCATGTTTCACAGTCTGTTCTTATCTAAAGATGTCTGATTGCATTGCTAGCTGGTTAAGTTAGCCCTTAAATTGCTAGGTAATCATGTTATGTGGGCTGTTTACAGTCATTGCTCCATCCTTTACAGTACATGGCCTCTTTATGGGACATGTGGTGTGCCTGCTATCCGGATAGGGTCTGTCTCGCTCATGCCGGATTCATATTTGGACAGCTTGAGTCTGTGTACATGTCTGTCATGCCTCATCCAAACTCTGCCAAGAAGGATGAGTTTAGTTAAAGTAAGAGTAAACACCATCACTTTTCATGGAGGTCATATTTTTCTTCCCTTTTCCTAAACAAGCTTTTCAACTGGGCCATTGTGGAACAATCTGAACCAAAAATACAATATACACGACCCAAAACAGCTATGCAAACACAGTCCAAAACAAAAGAGAAATTGGTATAAATTTTGAGCTTATAGGCGAACAACTACACACCCTCCCTGTCTTTAATGGTGGGAGAAAACCATGTGTGAGACAGTCTCACACTTTCATGTTTGCTCAAGTGAGACGGGCAAAAACAGGCAAAAAAGTGTCAGCTGGCCATAAAGCTTCTGCCCTGTTCCTGCCCCAACCCCCAATGTGTTTCCTCATCCTTCTCTCTCTCTCTTTTTTTTAACCATCTCCCTCTTTTCTGCTTGTGGACTATAGTGAAATGCAGTCTGATTGTGACTTCACTTACAATTATTGTGGAATTAAAGAAATAGAATACAATTTTTGATGTAATATGTTACTGGAGAAATTAATAAAAAAAAAAAAACGCACAGCGTTCACACATGCTCTAACACAGTAGTTAAAACAGAGATTACCAACCAAGACTCGGGTGAGTAGTAGCAGGTATTTTCAGCAGTGATTCCTGTGTCATATTTCCGAGGTGAATAACACTCCTTTAATCCCTTTGTCAGACCAAACACCCTGCTATCAGGACTTATTTTTACCAGCACAGGTGTGAAGACCAGTGGTATATGTAACGTTCTACTTTCATGGTACATATCCTCCTTGAAAAGACACAGCACTCTTTAAAATGTAACAAATCCTGTAAAGAAAGAACAGTGTAGGGTCCTAGAATATTTGCAGGAACTAACCTTACATGCCTCCTCCACTTTGCACTTTATCACGGTGTTTTGGGTGCTTTAGGAAGGAGGAAGCAATTAAAAAAGCCCTGGTGGCCTGACTTCACAGAGGAGGCATATAGACAGGTAGAAATGTCAACAGACGTACCCAAAGAGCTGGCAGACAGACTAGCACGCAGTCAGGAAATAGGCGAGCTGTACACACCAAAGGTGGCAAAGATGACAAGTGTACATGTGTGTATGTCTTTGTGTGTGTGTGTGTGTGTGTATGAACAGTATGGGGGCAGCCTTCAGAAAGAATATACCCTTAACTCATTTACACACACACACACACACACACACACACACACACACACACACACACACACACACACACACACACACACACACACACACACACACACACACACACACAGCTTTCACCCTGCTTTAGTGTTCACACATTAGGTGTCAATCACAGCTAGTTTAGTCTGAACAAAATAGGATATGAGTCTGAAAGATCTGATTTGTTCCAATTAGGAAAGGATGTTTCAAAACATCACTTCTCATGTATGACAGGCCTGACATGCAGGAATGCATTAGAAGTTATATTTCTCATGAGTTAGGATGAATACACAAGAAATAGGGATGAGGGAATTCTGAGCACCTTAATACGAAAATCAGCTGTCTTATTAAGAAGTATATCATCCCTCCCTCTTCTGGTTTTTGTACAGTAGTGCATGTGTGTGTGTTCCTCTGTGTTTGTGTGTGCAGCAGCAAGTGAGACAGAGGGAGAGCTAGCCTCTCCTTGTTACCGAACCACTTTACTCTCCATTGAGGCCCTAGCAGCTTTGTCAATGGGCTATTGGAGGAAACAAGGCTGGCAGAAACTTTAGAAACATGTCCATGGGCTCTTAAAGGCACAGGATTCCTTTTCACCCCCTCCTCTAAGTCGGAGTTCCACAGTAAAACAACTGGCACACAAACATCTCCTCTGAGTCGTGTATCTGCCAATTAGCTAAAAATGCAATCCTGAGTCTTTACATTAACCAGGAAAAAAAAAACAATGAAAAAAGACTCTTTTTTTCCAGGTTTTGTAGTCAAATGTAGCTTTTCTCACTAAATTCAATTTAAAAAAAATGTTTGTGACAAAGGAACTACGTTCAATTTTTTTTGCATGTTTAAGGCATAATTTTCAATAACCTTTTTTGACGCGAGCAGCGTGTGATTTCTCCAACTCCTGCGGGAGCTGCCTGTCCCCGTCATCTAGTGGCATGGTGGGCTTAAAAAACCCCATAGAGTCTGTTTATATTCACCAACTGCTGTCGTGCTTTAAGAGTGTGCAAAACAGGTGGGTAAACTTCAGCTGCATTCACTTATATTTTCTGTTCTTGAGGAGGAGGGAGGCAGAGAGAGAGAGGGGAGTTTTAGGGAGGTGGTGCCTGCCTGCTTGCCTCTTGTTGAATGGAATCCAAGAATAGTTAGGGACCACACAGGGAGTCAAGGGGGGAGGGGTCAGAGCCCTCAAAGATGGTTAACCATTCACACAGTCCATCTGCTGTGGGGATCAGCATCGGCCCTGAAAGCCTGGGGGTTTAAAAGGAATTTGACCAGTGTGAAAAACCAAATAAAGCTGCCTCTAACCCTGAAAAAAGTACAGATAACCTCAATCTAAAATGCCCAGGATAAAGGAAAAAAGCAGCAAAATGTTTGCAAGTCAGGATAGGACTATTATGCATTCATGTTGGATATGTTTGGGTTTCACGGGTAAAACGGGAGTTATTAAGACATGTACAGACACGACAGAGCAACACTGAGCTGGTAGAAAATGAGATGTATAAATGTATAAATGAGTGTATAGTCCTAGTCACAATTCACAGGAAATAAAACTAGTATTCAAGCTACTCTGATCCAGACAAGCATAGCAAACAACTTTAATATCAGCTCCAACAAAAACAGACAGACCAGCCGTGTCAGTCTATCAGTGACTGAACGCCTAGTGCCCTCCCATGGCACTGAGATGACACTAACATGATCACCACACGTCTTCCCACCAGCCTCTATTGTCATTCAAACGCCAGTCAAACTATGAGCAGCGAGTAAATCCACATATAAACCAAAGACTCAGCATATTTGAAAGGTAGGAGATAGACAAGTGTGAGAAAAAGGCAGAGTCTGGCCTGTGTCGCTGCCTCACACAAGATCAAGGCCAATACCAGAGAGAGATTTCTGAAACTCACCTTCCACCCATAGCTGCTCAATGTCCGTTTCGATGGCTGCAACCCGGAGTCCCACGGAGAGAGCCCCGAATACTAAGAGTCCAATAAAGAGGACCTTCCCACAGTGCCTCTGGATGTGACAGCCCAGGGAGAACAGGAGGGCCTGGAACCTCGCCCGGATCCACAAAGGAGCTTTCTGACCTACCGCCTTCCCCTGGATTCGAAACAGGAGGGAAGGCAAGAAAAGGACAATATTATTACTATTGTTATTGCATAGATAATTTAGTCCCAACCTGATGACAAATGGATCCATACTCAGAGACGTGTCTTTCAGTCGAATATAAGGCTGTGTAACTTGATGACAACTGATGGTTCCAACTAGCCAACCACATATTTGATAATAATGCATGTGCTTGTCAGATTCCTGCTAAAATCTCAAGCCTGTCACCACAACGCAGTACAGGAACTCCCACATTTGAGATCATTTATTGTAGAAATACTTCTTTCTTTAAGTAGTTTTTAAGTTTAGGGTGAATTTTGAAATTGAGAAATTTGAACATTTGAAAACACATTTTTATCTGTGCCAAACAAGTCCTCCAAATAATGAGTATCTAGCAATAGTACAAATCATATTATAGATGCAGATCAAGAGTGAGACAACCAATTTTGTCCTATCAAATGAGTGTAATTCTGTTTTTTAGTTCTTTAAAATACATTTTATGAATATGATGAATAGAAAGTGTTAATATCTGCTGCTGGAAAGGGATGTTACTTGCCTTTTAAAGCAGTAAAAACGAATATAATCAATTATTTACATACATTTTCAGTTAACATATATTCCCATGTGTTCATGAACTTTATATAGCTTTTTTTGTTGTTTTTTTTTTTTTTTTAAATTATTATACGATTGTTTGAATTCCTACTTTAGAGAGAAACATTCTGTCCCTGTGCTGCAAAGTTCATTGACGCAGAAGACATTGCTCTGGTGTTGTGGTTTCTCTCAGCAGTGCTGAAACACGTCCAAGCATCCGGGCGGTCCTAAGATGCTTTGTCAGATCAAACTCAATCAGTAAATTCCTTTACAGGACCCACCACATTTCCAAACAGACCCCGGGCCAGTGCGCTCTCTCTCTCTCCGCTGTCTGCACGAAGCCAAAAAAAAAAACACGCACAAACACCACAGAGATACGGGAACAAAACTCTTTTAAACTCAATCCCTCCATCTGCGCCTTCCCCGGTTTTTCTTGAACTAAAATAAAAATGAATGAAAGTCTGACGTCCATTCAAACCGAACCGCAGTGAGGTCGAACAGACGGAACTCTTGTCTTGTTGTTTCCACTTTATCCAAAAGGGTTTCCCCCCAAAAATATGTCAAGTGAGGTTTCGATTTCTACACGATTTAATCCCCGGTAAACATAAAGGATAACCCTTTATGTGTAATGCATATCAAACATGTGGTGACCATGTCTAGACTTCATTTCGTGATAATCCGTTGAAGTCATTTTGCCGTCGACTCCCGCGGGGGGAAGCCTCTGGTGATCCCCAGATTTGGAGCTGCTGCTTCAGTTCACCCTACATTCCTACACGCACCCCTCATCTCACGATTAGATAACGACACACACACACACACACACACACGGAGCTGCCGGTGAAAATCTCTCATTCACGACTGAATGCAACCCGTCTCCACAGCACACCGTCCGCCTCACACACAGCGTTGCATCACCTTAGAGATTTGCTTCAGAGCGAAAGCAGCGTGGCAGTAGCTGGGTCTCCGGAGGAGGTCTGGGTCCGCGGGCGGCTGGGAGCGCGTATAACTTGGGGGTAAATCTCCATAGACGCAGGCCCCTGGGACCCCGTGATCCGAGGCCATAGTCCAAAGTAAGGGAACGGGGCACAGAGAGAAGAGAGAATCGGTGTGAGTTTAGGAAAAGCGACAATAATCCAGCATAGAAGAGGAGCGCATCCAGCACCGCCGGCGATGAACGAGAGGAACGGTTTCTAGTCTTCCTTGGACCCAAACAAGTCTCGAAACTCCATCCCAACATTATGCGCCGAAATCCTTACAGATCCCTCAGTATTCATTCGTCCCGATAGTTTATGAAACGACGTCTCAGGGAGTTGTTGTAATAGTAGTAGTAGTAGTAGTAGTAGTAGTAGTAGTAGTAGTAGTAGTAGTAGTAGGACTTGTGTTCTGCGCCGTCCTTGTCAAGTCTAACTCCGATCCCGTAGCGGTAACATTTGTAGAAGTTCTCCTCTCGGCAAATCCTGAAAAGGGAGGTTTGATGGAAAAGTGCTCCGTCTCCCATTGGCCAAGGAAGAGGCAAATTACTTTGCAAACATCGCCTATTATTAGCTGCTAAGCAACAGCTCACCAAAGTGGAGAGAGAGGGGGACCACCCAGGCTGCTGCTGCCTGGGCTGGAAGGAGGAGGTGGGGGTGGGCGGGGGGGAGGAAGGGGACGGGGAGGGAGGGGGGGCTCTTTCAATAAACTCTGTAGAGCGCACACACACACACACACACACACACACACACACACACACACACACACACACACACACACACACGCACACACGCACACACACAAGCCTGGCCCCTCCAGTTTGGAAGAAGCAATTACACAAGCCATCTATTGATATCACAGCGGGAGGCCAACACACACACACACACACACACACACACACACACACACACACACACACACACACACACTTTTTTTTTCTATTTCACCAGAACGGCGCAGAAAAATAGTTTAGGCAAGAATGTAAACTTTTGATTGATTTTTTTTTTTTTTTTTTTTACCTTCCTATGGATTTGCCCATAGAAAGGCATCTCCTGTTTAAGGAGGTTTGTTGCTGACACCTTGACAATACCGTATTACCCTCTGAAGTAAGTGCACGTTATTGGAAAAGGGAAGATATAATGCATATATGTTTAGCACTTACATCTCAAATCTTGTGGTCAAACATTTAAAGAATGTTGATTCCTAGAGCCAAGGAAAATTGTCTCATCCCTGCAAAATTATCCTTAAAAAGACCAGGGAGTTGTTGTTTTTTTTATATTCCATCAGTTAAGAAAGCAGCTCACCTAAAGACAGTCAGAAAGAAAGAACAGTGTCTTGGTGAGTTGATAACGTAAGCAGTAAAGTAAGGTTGTTTGTCTCTAAAATAGATGAAGACTACAGCATGTGATTATTTTCATGAAGGAAATTTTTATTTTATTTCATGAATATTGATCAGAGTTCCCAGAGTTTGATGCGATGTTAGCAGATGCCATTTTAACACAAATAATCTAAGACAAAAGAGGTTCAAAATATACAACCCGCCCTAGCGCATTCGCAGATCGCAAAATTTTTGGTAAGCAGTCACGTGATACCGTACACGCGTTCTATTGGCTGACGGCAACCAGAAGTGGGCTTCGTTCTGTGAGTCTTGGACTTAAGCGACCAAACTTTGATAGGGATTCATCATTGAAAATCTGTGCTGCTCTCTATTATGATATTCTTTAAGGCGTTATTTCCAATCTTACTACAGCGTATTCTACTATTCAACAAAGAAGCAAGGCTCTCTTCTTCTGAATTCAGGATCATAGACACTGTTGTTAACTATAGCTCATCACATCTGTCTGCAGCGACTCAGTGACACGCTGACATCTTTTTGAACTGGACTATCCTTCCTCATGCCACGACTTCTAGAGTGGCACGGGTCAGCCCCCTGGAAGTGGGTATGATTTTGCTGGACTGGGTTGGGTCAGGATGAGTGGGAGAAGGATATGGGCAGCTGGAAATGGGAGCTAATGTGGAATTTGAGGAATTGGGTTGTATGGTAGGGGCCCCTTCAAGCCTAACAAACTCAGGGAGGTCCCAGGCCTGGTCTGGAGACCTTGGATAAATAAACCATCTGAGATGACCATGCACTGAACAGATATCTGCCATCACACTGCCCCTGCCTCCAAACACAGCATCCAAAACCTCTCTTTCTCTCCCATGTCCTTGTGTTATACATGTCACCGTCCCTCCCCCCGTCTCTTCTTCTCTCACTCCTCTTCTTACTTTTATTTCTCAGTTTCATCAAATTAATCTTTCACTCTGTTTTATCTACTTCTCCAGTCTTTACCCCCCCCTCCCCCCCCAATCTCCATTCCCCCATTTCATGTTTCCCCAGTGACTCCATCCATCCATCCATCCATCCGTTCATCCATGCATGCATGGCTGGCTGTCCGTCCGGGGTTCTGTCTGTGCTATAGGCAGAGCTATGGAACCGCTCTGGCATTCAGCCGTCACACAACAGTCCAGACACCCAGGGTTTAGGTCCACAAAGTTTATTTATCATGGAGAGAGACTGTGAGACAGCTCACCGCTGCATTCTTCCTTCTACTCTACTGAGAAATAAGTAGAAAAGTGAAAAAATAAGTCATAATTTGACATAGGTGATTACTGGGAAGGGTGTACAAGGTAAAAGATAGTCACATATTAAATTTTTGTAGTGTCAGGAAATAATTAGCTCGTCAGAAATTGAAATTTTTTTTTTAACAAACAATAAATTACATTAAAAAAGATTTTAAAAAGTAGATAAACTAAGTTTATCTGATTTGAAATTTAGAACCATTCTTTTTGTGGTAGGAATAGATAATTGTTTTAACAATACATTTATTTTCTCTGATCGCTTCATCCACTTGCGCAGGTTGCGGGGAGCTGGAACATATCCCAGCTGACAAACGCTGTGAGGTGGGGTAAACTCTGGGCGCGACGCCAGTGCACCACAGAGCCCCACAGAGACACAGACAAACACACACACACTCACTTCTACGGGCAATTTAGGACTGGCCAGTTAACCTGAAGCGTATGCTTTTGGAGGTGGGAGGAAGCCGGAGAGAACCCCCACAGACACGGGGAGAACATGCAAACTCTACACAGAGTGACACTCGAACCCGGAACCGCCTTGCTGTGCAGCGACAGCGCTACCCACTGCGCCACAGTGCTGCCCATTGTTTTAAGTATATTTTTATTTTATTTATATATTTATATTACCATTTATTTATTTCTAACCATTACATTACATTTACTTCCTCAAGACTTCAAAGCACTTTGTAAACTGTGAAGAAAATAGTTTAATAAGTAAAGTTTGCTATAATACTAATACTCAAATATGCTATAAAGAAGATGAAATTCAAGCTTTTACTTAAAAAAAAAGTCATTCTAGGCTTTAGCTGTAAATATATGATGTGAATGTTTTTTTTTTTAGATATTTAGCACACCAACCTTATACATATACAAAAGTAATCTGGCCCTAAAAACACAAAATTATTTTATACACAAGTCTAGAATAAAGAAAAATACCACATTCAAACACAAAGCAGTCTAAACATAATTGTGGTGATATTGTAATATTTCCATCCTTTCATTTTGCCCTGTGAATACCCATCATCATGTGTGAGGGCATTTTTATGGTAATGACATCATACAACCCCCTTCAATAAAGAATTATACCAAGCTCCAAAAAAAAAAATAAAAAAAAATCCCTAAATATGAAAAATAGTGTGTCCAGAAAACATTTTCAAGTGTGATGATTGGATATTTGATTGTGTGCTTGCTGACAAGACAAAGATAATGCTTTTTGAAAACCATACAGATTCGAAGAAAACCTAGGAAACTTTTGTATTTAATAATGAAGCTTCCAATGTTGAATATTTCACATAAAACTCATTAATAGTTGTATACATTTTTCAGACATCAGTGTTGAGGCACAAAATTTGCCCAGGAGGCAAAGACACACTTTTCCGGCTTCAGTCTCCTTGAAGAGTTGAAGCTGCCACCCACAGTCTCACACAAGATTAATTATGATAATGCATTTCTTTACCCCTTTGTCATCGTAATGAATGGTTGCCTTTCTGCTGGCAAAAACACACAAAACACAGAGGGAGACAGAGAAACACACTTTTCTTTAAGTCTTTGTTTGTGCGGTTGTAACAGAGGTATTGTCAGACGCATCTAGCAGGTGGTAATACAAACTCAGACCTGTAGTTTAAAAGAAGGCAGAAAACCTCACAACGGTGTGTGTGTGTGTGCGTGTGTGTGTGTGTGTGCGTGTGTGTGCATATGTATGTGAACAAACAAGGCTTAAAAAAAAAAGCCCAGACAATTGTGATCCAGTGTAGCTAATGAATCCTATTATATGTCTGATATGAGAACCTTTTGTGGCTGCACATGTCTCATCACAAATAAAAGAAAATCTCAAAATAACTGTCGATAACATGCAGGAATTTTTTCTTCTTCTTCACAAATTCAAATTGAAATTCCATTGATGATGAGAAAATAGTTTATGTATAGATCCCTAAATTCGAAGTAGTTGCTAAACTGAACAGGATGACACATTTAAAGGAGAAGAAAAAAAAATAAAATAAAATAAAAAGCAATGGTTGGTTTTGATGATCTATTTGTAGATACAGTTTTACAGGTGATAATCATTCTAATAAGATTAAAAAAACAAAAGATCACATGAGATGGTAAGAAAATCTGCCTCTTGTTTCTTTTTGCGATTTTATTATGAAAGCAGTTTAAGATGTGATCCAATCAACCACCCAGTGTTTGGTTAATTAGCTGTTGGACCTCTGCAGTGACAGACGACGATATCAGGCTTGTGTTTGTAAAGCATGTCACCGAGGTTGTTATCCCACATGCACTCTTTGTTGGCTGAGCAACATAAGCAACTGTTGTATATCTTAGCTTGTAGAAAAGAGTGTTTGTATATGTATTCATGTGTTTAAATTAGACATGGGGTGGTTTCGGTGTGTCTGTATATGTGTGTGTGTGTGTGTGTGTGTTGTGGGGGGCATCTTAAATGGTAATGTGTGGAAAAAAAGAGGGAGGGAGGAAATTCATTTGTGGCTGGAGAACACAGAAGACAAATTGAGGAAGTGTTGTGCTAATGTGTAGAGGTCAGCAGCAAACACACACAGGTTTCTGACTGACTGCCACTTGGGTGGCCTGTTTGCTATCTCTCTCTCGCTCACCCACGATCAGCCTTCAAGCTATGAAGCCACCCAGCTACTCAACCAACCACCACCCCCCCCATTACAGAGCTCAGACTACACCCCACCTCTCCGCATAGTCGTGTTATGTCTATGAAGTCACCATTTACCTCCACCATCCATCCAGTGCACCTACATAAGGCTGTGATACACATTTATGTTTCCTATTACTTAACTCATTAAAATTCTACCCAGAATACATTTATTCTACAAGATTTGTCCAGATCCTACTCAAAAAAGTATGTAGTATTCAAACAAATGCTTTTATGGAATTCTAGAAGATATTAGATGGATAAATGTTCAAAGATGTATTGGCAAAAGTTAAGGAAATGCTGTTCCCAGACTGCGTTATTGGTTGTTTCTTTTCTCACATCTCAGTTCATTAATCAAAAGTGAGCAAAGTCAAAAACGTCTTCCTCAACCGTATTCAGATTTCTCTGGATAATCCAGATGTTGTGTTGGACAGTTTTCTGTAAATGAGCTCCAAAAACATGTCTGCTACTCTGGATGTTTGGATTAACAGAACTAACTTGAACACAACAATCCTTTTCTCACCACAAAAAAAACAACAACCAAAACCAAAAAAAATCCTTATGTTATATTCGGGTAGTAGAAGTTGATATTACAAATCCGCAACCCGTAAAATGAAATTCTTCAAATTCTGAAAATATGTTTTAAATGATTTGAAGAATCTAACCTGGGCAACAACTCTATTAAACTGTATTTGAAATGCTGTGTTGATTGAGGTGCAGTGAGACAGACGATGTTATCAAAAAAAATTATTAAAAAAATGACTTGTTGAAAAGATTACATCTTGCCCCTGATTCACGATGTACGGCCGTGGGTCTAACTGATGGGAACAAACCTGTAAATCTTAGGATTTGTTAACAGTCAACTACATTACTGCCTTAAAAAGTACTGAGATCATGATTCACTCCACACATGTCATTAGAAAATGACAAATTTAACACAAACACACACTGCAGACAGAGAAATGTTCTCTGGCAGTTCAAGAGAAACAGATTTTAAAGCTCATAAGTTCAAATAAACAAAGCCAATTTTAAAATGCCATTTTTTCCCATTGAAGTCATCACGTTAAAAAAAATCAATTCAGCAAATATGCTGCCACCAAAATGGCGCACCAATAATAAACTGTACATAAAAATGTCCTTGCTGACCCGAGTTCAATTTGTTTGGGACGGACAGTTAGATGGAAGTTCTGTGAAGAAATTTCAGATAATTCTATGAGACCACAAAGACCATCCAACGACAGACAGATTTAATCTGTGGCTTGACATTTGATCTCCATATCTAGAATGCAAACTCACACTTGTGCACTTGTGTTTGCACACACATGCATGCATTTGCTCAAGAGGGTGTGACAGGATTAACAATGCTCACACACAGGTGATTCTGCACATGTGTGCCCATATACCGCTAACACATCTAGGTGCTGGAAGGCAGGCTCAGCCGTGGCGTCGCTGTATTGAAGTGGACTCTAGAGTCTTTGCACAAATATACAAATCTCTACCCAAACACAGCCAGCTGTCAGATCTCATCATGTGGTTGAAGAAAGGAGTCAAAGGGTGAGACTGCTAAAAAGGTCAACACAGCTAGGACAAAGGGGAAGGACAAAGTTCCACAGTCCTTTTACAAAGAAAAGTTTCAAATGCATCTCTCATCTTTTCATCTGCATCGTCTCAAGAAAATGGTGACAAAAAAATAAATGATTAAAAAAAAAAACAACAACACTGAAATTTGTAGTACAGGAAGGAGTCAGACATGTCAGAGCAGGTAAAGGAAAGAAGAAAAGAACAAAATTACAAGTATACTCCTGCAAAATATGATTAGGTTCAAGTGTCAGAGTAAAACCTTTAACCATATACTAAACCATGCAACCTGTAGATGAAAAGTGAAGTAAGGGGCATGGAAAATATCAGTTATTTCAGTCTGTGAGTTGAGACCACATCTACAGTAAACACACAGTTCTGTGGCGGGGCCCAAATGGCCATATAAAGTATACTTTGATTCTCTAGCAGTTAATCTTTTCAGCCAGGACACACATTTATAGAATGTTTGTGTCAAGGAACTGTCTTTTTACATTCCACCATGAAACCTGGAATGTTCTCTACATTTAGAAATCACCACGTTTGATAGGGCTCTATTTCCTCTGGTCCATGACACCTCAGATGAATCTTGTCAACTTCATCACTTTTTAATCTTTAGTATACAGACAGGCAAATATGGGGAGACACCATTCTTGCAACTCTAGTCAATACCACACATTAATCATTGCAGTATGAATGCATTTGTGTGTCACACAATTAAATTCAATCAAGAGAATCATGTTTTGGACTAAAGACTTGTCTAGCGGGTGTAGTTTGAACCATCACAAACCCACGGGCAACATTTTTACAGCTGATCTACTTTTGTGCATTACATTGTGAGAAAATGGTATAATATATTTTAAGATTTTCATGCGATATTGAATTGGGTGACACAGCAAATCATGAGGACATTTAAAAATGCAAGATACATCATTTTAATGTTTCCCCAAACCACAGTCTTCCCCTAACTATAA